>NC_069710.1:6383476-6683476 GCF_027358585.1 Pangasianodon hypophthalmus
GTAATGTGTGTGTGTGTGTGTGTGTGAGTGACTAAAAAACATAAAAGACATTAAGACATAAAAGCCATAATTTAAAACCTGTACAGTTGTCTGAGAGCTTCAGAAAGTACTCTATAAAAAGTATTCAGTCATATAATGACTACAAGCTACTTAAAAATATACTGGAGGTGTTCAAAAGATTTGACTTCTTTCTTCTCCCAAGCTGTCAGTTCCTCCAAAAGTGTTTAACGTTTGGCCAGATCTCCTCCTGTGAGAAAATAAGAACAAGGAACATTAAATCAGCAGCAGCCAAATGTTAAGTCGAGTAACACCTGCTGTTTGTGTATATTAGCAAGAACGAGCTAAACAATGTTACTTCACTGATCCAGCACAGAAATCAGGTTACTCCACTCTTTAATACACTCTTTTTGTAACCTGAGTTCTGTGCTGGATCAGTGAAGTAACATAGTTTAGCTCTTTCTCACTCTATATATTTGAAAAAACAAAACAGACCTATCAGAGAGATAGCAGAAACTTTAGGAGTTGCTAAATCAACAATTTGGTACATTGTTAAAAAGAAGGAATGCACTGGTGAGCTCAGCAACACCAAAAGGCCTGGAAGACCACGGAAGACAACTAAAGTGGATGATCACATAATTCTTTCCTTGGTGAAGAAAAACCCCTTCACCACATTTGGCCAAGTCAGAAACACTCTGGAGGCTGTCAGAGTATCATTGACAAAGTCTACAATCAAGAGACGCCTTCATGAATGTAAATACATATGGTTTACCTCAAGATGCAAACCACTGGTAACACTCAAGAACAGAAAGAACACAGTAGAGATGGGTAATGACCCAAAACATACTATAAAAGCAACCCAAGCGCTTCTTAAGGCAAAGAAATGGAATGTTCTTAAATGCCCGAGTCAGTCACATGACCTCAACCTAATTGAGCATGCTTTTCACTTACAGAAGACATATCTGAAGGCAGAAAGGCCCACAAACAAGCAGTAACTGAAGGCGGCTTCGGTAAAGGCCTGGCAAAGCATCTCAAGGGGCCTTTGCTGATGTCCATGGTTTCCAGACTTCAGGCAGTCATTGACTGCAGAGGATTTGCATCCAAGTATTAAAAATAATCCTAATATTCATGATAATGTTATTTTGTCCAATTACTTTTGATCCCGTCAGAATGAAGGGACTCTGTAAAAAAAATGGCTGTAGTTTCTAAACAGTTAATGCAATATTTTTTGTTAAACCCCTTGAATGAAAGCTGAAAGTCTACACTTCAGTCACATCTTGCTTGCTTCATTTCCCAAATCCATTGTGGTGGTATACAGAGGCAAAATTATGAAAATTGTGTCCCTGTCCAAATACTTATGGACCTAACTATATATATATATATATATATATATATATATATATATATATATATATATATATATATATCACAGCTTATTTCATTTCCAGTCCTGTTTCTAGAAACAGAGCCCATTATAGAGCAAGCAAGGCCCGTAACACCATGCAGTGACAAATATGAGCCACTGAGCGACTGCCCGGCTATTCAATTAGCCAGCACAATCAGGCGCATTGATGAATGGCCTAATGTGTAATTGCTGGAAGGGAGGGAGAGGCCCTGATACAATTACGCATGTTCGAAACATGCATCGTGATGAGAGTAGTACAGTTTCTGCAAAGAGCCAGGACGGTAAATGGAGAGAGGGAGGGAGAGGTTGTCACGACAACAGAGAATGAATATCCTGGATACAGTAGAGCTACAGACTTGGTGTAACACTAGGAACTGCTGATATGAAATCTGAAGTATGGTTATTTTGAGGGTTTAAATGATTATAGCACATTCAGTGTGATGTGCTTTTACTGAGTCAGCTTTGTGACAGTTACACAGTCAGCAGGCGTTAATTACAGCAAACACAGGGCAGGTCATATAAGGTAAAGGCAGAACAAATCACTAGCCCAGGCACCCATAAGAAGGGCTTTTAGGTTATTAGTTTTTTATTCTTAGCTGCCAAGGGTGCAAGTATTTCCACCAACCAGAAAAATAAAAAAGCTTATTCTTTATAGAGTTTTATTTTTTTCATTTGGTATACAGTAAGTTTAAACTCAGTGATTTCAGGGTGACGTGACACACACTGATGCTGCAGCTAGCTTTACTCATTCCTCAAAGACTATTATTACTCGACAGTACTCATTCCAATCCCCACCACCTGCTGCACTACATACATCGACCAATGAACTATCTGGCTGACAAAATAACAATTTTGACTAAGCAGATTAATTCGCATGCACAGATGACAGACAGTTGTTTTCAGAATCAGGAACACGCAGGTATGTGGAAATACTGATAAATATAAAGTCAAGCACAAAGCCGTCATATAACTTTCCTATACCTCATAGCCCCATACCTCAAGGTTAAATGTATTGAGATGAAATAAAGCCATTAGTTAGACTCCAATAATATCTTTTATATGTGATGTGGGGAGAGAACACTGCAGCTCATAGCTGAAACGTTCAACAATGACTTTGTCCACTGCTGCACCCAGTAAATGCGGTAGTATGTAGGAAATATGGCATGGGTAATCTTTTCTTCCTTTTTGTTGCTCAAGACAAAATGTGAAGGTAAAGTCAGTGATTTTGATGGAAGTTCGTTGAAGCTCGATGTTTTAAATCTCATGAATACCAAAGTAAGATGACAAGCTTTCTGAATTGACAGATGGCATGATTGACAGACAAATAGAGATGCCTTCTTGTCCTAACTGGTTGGATATTACTGGTCCTATCTTTCGTGGCATGCTACATTGACCAGAGTTTTTCTTCTGAGAAGATATTTTTGGAGGGAGCTGAAGGGCAGTGATAGTTCAGTGATAAAGGATTTAGGAAATGACCTTAATTGCGAGTTGCTTTGGATAAAAGCATCAGAAAAATGAGATAAATGGAATGTGAGGCAGATATTACTAAAAGTCTTGAAAAAGACTGATCACAGCTTTTACAGAATATTTTTATAGGCTTCATACCATATAGACTCCTGAAAATGAAATTAGGAATTTTGGGATTGGGATCACAATTTTTTGCTTTCAGGTTCTACACAGCAAATGTTCACCAAAGTACGTCATAGAGCATCAGACTGTGCCAAATCAAATACGCGGACCAATGATCTGGGGTACAGGAGCAGCCGAAAGAGGAACAACTACAAATATATATGGTATATGAGTAAGTTTGAAATGCCTTTTCTTTAATTCAAGCACTAACTAAGAAGTTTTCAACAAACATTTTGAGGTTTTCCACTACTAGAAATGTTTCAAAAGCTTTAAACATTTCAACCATCTTGTGCAAACTCTGTTTCTATAGAAAGTCTGTCTCTTCATATCTCTGTCATATCTCTGAGAGTGAACCTAGTCAGTTGCTAGTTCTCATGCCATCACTCTGGTGTGTATTTTCCTGCACGTAGTTGTTTAAGCCATGGTTGTGTGGTCACACTGCGCATGTACCCACCCTGACAGCTGGTACACTCGCAACTCTGTATGACGGGCAGCACCACAGGCTCGCTTTCTCCACTAGAACAGTGCAGGCTGAGGAAGCGCACAGGAGTCTGGGGGTCCAGCCTGTAACTGCAGCAGTCACACACGGCTTGTAGGTAGGGCTCCTGGCACACACAGACACAGAGGGAAAGTGAATCAAAGACAGATAATGCAGTAAAAAAGAAGGAAGGACAGCATGTAAAGGTGAGAGGTGAAGACAAGAGCAGACTGAAGATAAACAGGAAGAGAACAGGAAAGAAGAGCACAAAAGGAAGAGGGATAAAGCACTGGAAATGACAGAGAGATGACATGAGGGACGGAGGGGGAAGAAAGAAATATGAAAGGGCAAAACCACCATCATCAAAAATCCAAATATTAGATTCATGGCACATTTACTTCCCAAAGAATGAACTGCTCTCTGCATGACAAAGAGGGTGGTGTAATTTATAGTAAGGCTCAGGATGAATTACTGTACGTTTTCAGGCACACTGGGACAGGGATTCAATTGAAAGTCCTGGGAGGAGTATGAATGGCGAAAAACAGGGGAACGAGATGTGCTTTTGGTGTAAAAACTAACAAACAAGAGATCTATATGGCTGCAAGTGCTCTGCTTCTCGTCTCCATGGTAACTTGAGAGACTTTCCGAGCTGAAACATATTTTTAACAGCAGTTTCACAGCAAACAGAGACACAAAGATAGAATCACCCAGTTTAGATGGTTGGCTCGAAGAAAACTTGCAATGACAAATCAGATTTATGATGTGAGTCAGTGTTGATTTTTGATCCCACACATGCACACATTGAGATCTAGGTCTGTATTCACAAAGCATCCCTCAGAGGGACAGCTGATTTTAGACCAGGTGTCCCACTGACTTTACTGGCTCTAGTCACTATGTGTTAAAAAAAAAAAAAAACTGATCCAGAAACAGATCTCCTAATATTATGGCCTTCCAGCTGCTTTAGCTCTTCTTAGTAAAGTAGTCTGGCTTTACTATGATACACTATCCCAATGGTTATTTGTGGTTTATATTAGGTTTATAGGTTTATATTAGCGTATCATTCCAATACGTTATAATTTCTGTACTAACAACTCACATGGGGACTTGTTTGGTAGACACTCAACATAAATGGTAAATTATAGTAAGTAAAAAACATGAGTAATAGTTGATATGGTGAAGTTTTCTGTAAGGAGATATTTATTTAGCATTTATGGAAGGAGTCTCCACTGTTAACTCTATGTAACAGTCAGAGGTAAAGCCATAACTTTAAGGTTTCCTCTACAGTGAATTGCTCTATTTGAATTTCTTTCTGGGATCAATAAAATGATCTATCCATCTATCTATCTACAGGAAAGTCTTCAGGACAGTGGGCTAAGTGTTTTATACTTACTTGATAACATGACAAGCTTCAATTTTTTGTCTTCACGAGAAAGAGAAACTAGTGAAGGAATCCCTGCTTATAGCGTAACGCAAATAATAACAGGAACTAACTTGTTTCGTAGATGACAGTAAACATAATGATGAATAAGAAATACAATGCGTCATTCTTTAATAAATAGGATTGTTAGCGTTGCTGTGATATACGAGAAATAAAACACTTTGGGATGTGTTGTTATTGGAAAATAATCAACTTCTGCATCACAGCAGTCTACTCATAGTCTAGTCGTGACTACCCCTATTTTAAAATCGTAAATATTAATATAAATATTCTGTAGAGTTAGGGTGTACTGACTATTTTTACATTATGCATAACCAATGACAGCTCAGCTGAACTGCCATTCACTATTTTTTTTTGAAGTCATGTTTGATCAATAGAAGTTATACGAAAACCCAGGTTAAGAGAGTCAGGATCATTAGATTAGATTAGATTAGATTAGATTAGATTGGATTAGATGACTCATGGATGATTTAGGACAAAAATCTGTGAAACCTGGCATCTCCCAACATTTTTCAACATTGGTTAAAATCTTAAAGTATAGAGTAAAATATAAATTTCTGCAATCCTCTCATGGTTCCTTCAAAAATGAAGTCAGGTTTTATTAGGTTTACTAGAGGAATGACATAGTAATCACAGTAATAAGACTATGATTGACATGCAGTAGCATAGTTTGCAAGCCTTGGTTTTATTTTAAGCCTATATGATTTGATATCTTGCATTTATTTCTCATCAGGCCCTGTTTAACATCCCATAGGTTTACCAACACAAATGCATTACCTAATAAACTCTACATGGTGCCTTCTAAGATCATTACTGTACACGGTAGTACACTAGTGTTTCCCAAAACTGGTCCGTAATATGCTCTTTTACACCAAAACCAAGTAATCACACTGCAAAAATGTCATCTTAGCAAGTGAAAATATCTTGAATATAGTCAAATTTATCTAGTGTTTCTTATTATAAGATTATAATAAACCAAATAGGTTTATTTATTTTTTGCAGTACAGGATACATCAAACACAGATGGAGCTGACAGAGATTAAAAATGTGGACCATCTGGGATCCCTGGCTTAGTTGGAGAAACACTGTAGTAAACCAAATACTAGAGTTTCTGCTATTGACTTTTCAGTTAGACAATACCAGTACCAGATCAGTTATTTGAATAGCAGTGTTTCTTTTACCTCTAGAATGACATCCGTTCCGGACAAACAGCGCCCCCTGCAGAAGCTGACCTCCACATTGTCTAGGCGGCAATCGCCCTTGGTGATGTTCCTGATCTCAGTGTGGCGGTGACACTGAGAGAGCGGATCATCTACAGGCAGAGAAGAGAGAGAAAACATGAAACAGAAAGGAAGAGGTATAGATCTGATTAAAGGTTTTCGATACTTGATTGAATACTGAACATATTCCGATGGTGTTGGGGGTAGTTAACTCCTGCTAAGAATAGTTCAGATTTTTCTTTTTTTGTGTCAACCCTACATCAGTGTCCATATTGTAGGATTGCATTAGCTAGTTTTCAGAAAAAAAAATATCTGCTGACGAGATGAGGACATCTTTTGTAAAAAGTACGTTTCTGGTGCTTAAAACTTTTCTGTTGAGTCGTCCAATTCATTCCAGTTCAAATCCTGGGAACAGTAGATGAAGTCTGACAATCCTTTATACACACACACCAGACTTAATAGTGTGCAACTAACTTCTCATCCATTGCACATGGATCCTCAGGAATCGCTGACAAAGCACAGCAATTCCACTGAGGCCAGACAGTAACACTAATAGCAGTGTATGTCTAAGTTGATGTAAGACTTTGGCCATTCCTACCTGTGTACACTTTCCTGCAGACAGGGCAACACTGTCCGTCCTCCAGCACTTTGACTTCACCCTGGGCACAGCAAAGGGGATAAACAGAGCGAAGGGGCAGAGTCAGCAAAGAGAAACTCAGAATAACACACACTTATTTGTGATTCATTTCTCCAGAGATGGACCACAGCAGCAGGGTGAGCCATCAGGCAGCAACAGCCGTAACACTCCATCTCCCATTGCACCCTGTTACGGCTCTACCTTTGGGAGTAGTGTATATGTGTGAGGACGGGTGAGGTTAAAGGCCCACAAAAATATTTAAAATTTAATGACAGGATTATTTAGAGACTCAAATAGGAAAGCAGCAAAATTCAAGCAATATTAAGTAGCACATAGTAAAAAGAAAGAAAAAAATACACCAATACTTTTTGGGAATTTTGGGAAGTTTGTTAAGGACTATATTCACAAAACATTCCTGAGTTGCCTGAGTTTGGAAAAAATCTTTAAAAACACTCCTATTTTTTTATAGTCTGCTATGCAAGAGGGCTGCTTAAACAAATCCTCTCCTTAAATGTAAATAAAATTAAGTACTATCCTCTAATTGATCCATGATGTGCCATGCTTAGACTAGCATTTGTCACAAATAGCCTAGTTATTTGGATTTTTGCTTTATACAAAATCAGTGACAATTTCATTTTATTTTTTTTTTATTTTTTTTATTTTTGGTATGGCAACGTTTAGCAGTTTAGCATGCAGTCTGCTTGCATATCAAGCAATTACTGTCAAAATACATTCATTTAAAATGCCCTCATCTGTAACACAACACCCCCCTTTGGTGATCAATTTATTAACAGTTTACAGCAGATACACGATATTATCCAGGAGTTGTAATTTCACATCACTTTCTCTCAACAGGAATAATATTTCAGGGCATTTTTTAATTAGTTAACATGAAGTCCTTAAGAAAAGATTAGGAATTCTTAATGAGTGTTTCTTTTGTTAAGGTTTCAATTTTGTAAATAAGTTTAAAAAAAAAAGATCCTTTGCTAGGAATGTTTAGTTGCAAGACATTTTCAGAATACAGCCCCTGAATTATTCCTAATACAAACTAAAGATTTTCTTTTGTGTTCAAGCTGTGAGTGCATGTTTAGAGCAGCACAGCGGAGGTGTTGAGCCCTGGGGAGAGCAGGACATGTGCTTCCTTTGTGAATGTGGTGTGGGGTGACAGCAGAAATGCCATCTGGGATCCACTGTGTGACCAGAGCAGTAGCCTGGACAGTGAGTCACTCTAACCAGCAGCATCTGCTGCTCTCCAGGGACTCCTTTCACACTCAGGACACTTTCTGATGCAATACCTACAGTATGGTTTACAATTGTTGCATTTTTTTGGATGGTGCAAAGCTGCACAGTATGCCACTAACAAAAAAAGAAAGTTGTGTAGAGGAGAATCTAAAAAAAGTTTTCTAATAAATCAACCTGGAGGATGTTACAGGTGAATAATTATCTGTAGAGAGCCCTGTGGATTTCTCACCTCGTCACACAAAAGTGGAGGGCAGCTGGCTTTACACTGCTTTAGGCCATTTACACAGCGACAAGTTTGGCATGCTTCTTCCCACTCAGAGCCAGGCTGGAATACACACACACACACACACACACAGAGACCACATTATATACAGAGTAATACAGAAGTTTTAAAATATATTTCTGGTTTAATTAAGTCCTACCCATAAAACATACTGGATATTTCTGTTCTGAGATTGAGATGTTGTGAATTATTAATAAATGTAATTATAATAGATGCACTCCAGAGTTATCCATCAGGTCCAATAATGAGACCCCTTGAAGGATATATATACAAAGTAACTAACAATACAATTAGAGCATATAAAGAAAGTCGTAGTTTTCTTGATGGATGGGTCTATGCATTGCTCTGGGGTGTATGACTGTTTGTGGGAGTGAATGATGGATCTAAACCACTAGCTGTAAGACTATGCCATGCATGTTTGCTAATGTGTGTGAGTGTATAGGCATTTGTTTTGGTTTGCCTAGAGATACTCAAACCTGGCAACATTTTAAAGAGTGTGTATGTTTGTGTATACACCTCTCTCAGTATGCCGTCCTCCCCCTCGCACTGACAGAGAGCAGGAATCACGCACCGGCCCTCTGCGTCACGATAGCGCCCATCCTCACACACGCAGCCCTCAGAGAGCCTGCTCACTTCAGTGCAGTTCAGCGGTTCAGGGCTGTACATGTCCACGCAGCCTCTGTCACACACGCGCTCTGACTCAGACATGCTCCGTCTCCAACGCTCTCCCTCTGGACACACTACAGCAAAAGAAAGATGTCTTAATAAACAGTCCCACACACACAGTTGTATAATTAAAATATAGTTGCAGCATCACCTACAATACTCCGACCCTAACCATAACGTCTTACATGACTGCTCTCAATGTGGTGTTAAGATTCTTACCACAGTCAGGCCCTGTACACACTCTGCTCCTGTGACTAGGGCCTTCACACTCACGTCCTCCATACTGCCTGGGCTGCACAACAGAGCGACTAGAACTCTGCACTCCAGAGCCACATGACACTGAACACAAACTCCACTCGGACCAGCTGCTCCATTCACAGTCCACTAAAACAGACACACGTGCATCAGTATAACCAGTATATTTACAACTATGTGCTGTTAATATTCTGTATTCTGTAAACCAATTTTGAGCCTTCACACTAGCGACCGAGAAGTTGCTTGTGTTTCTCTACTCTGTTTTTGTAGAAACTTGCTGTTGTTGCTTTTATACACTCTCTACCCTATAACTGCACATCATCATGTTACTTTGGTTTAAATGTTTTGAATACTGTTAAAAAATGAGAAAAAGGAAAAGCTTAAGCTGCATTCTTTTCTCAGTTTTTTGCATGCCAAGCCCTGTTGAATGGAAAATACACTCAGGACTTAATTAATTTTTGTGTGAGTAGAGGTGCAATAAAATTTGTGTGAGGAATGTACTGACACTAATCTAATTTATCATAGCCTATTTGCATAAAATTGAGAAAACCTCAAGTCGAATGTCTCCAAAATCAGAATCATTGCTCCACGTCACAGGAAATCAATGGCTGTCTGTCACTCGCTAATATAATTGTAGGGTTGCAGACATTCTCAATAATTATATATCAAGACATTTAAATGCCACTCAGAAATCAGTGCAGCCAGCAAGATGGTGATTTTGACTGTGAAAACACAGGCTTTTGAATGACAGCAGTGCCACAGCATATGTACCACGGGTGTAAAACAATACCATTATCTGTAGCTGTATTTCTTTAGTGCTACAAACATCCATATCTGTATCTGTATTCGGATTTAAACCAGAAGTGGGCGTGGCCTAAACTGGAAAGTTTGTTTTTTTTTTCTTATTAAACATGAACCCTACCACTATGCCCCTGGAATCACTGGAAAACACTGGAAAAAAAAAAACAGAGGCAGAAATGCCAGCACTATTAGCATGTTAATTCTGACAGTTCCTCAACTAAATCACTTGAGTTCACTATTCTCAAGTACAGATGTTCGCTGGACTGTTTTTTAAAAACCCCTCATGCAGTTATTATATTTGCTTGTACTTGTCTAACAAATTATTTAGTTTTGTTTCCCAAAATATATATATATACTGTATATATACTGTGACCCTGACCAGGCAGTTACTAAGGATGAATGACTGAATTCTATAAATGCATGTTAATGAACATGGTCCTTGTTTGTGCTGCAAGCTTCATATATAACAGCTCGCTAATGTCTGCATGAAAGTAAAAACCTCCTGGTCATGTGACTTTTTATTGCATCACATGGGATGCCACCTCTAGTCTCAAACATATGCCCTGTGAATCTTTCTGGCAAGCTTTCTAAAAAAAATTAATATTGCGCCTCCTATTCGTATCTGTGTTTGTGTCTGTTTACAACACATTATCTGTTCATTCTGAATGTATTTGTATTCAGTTACATCCTTAATATGCATAAACACACTTTACAGTGATTTTCTTCACTAAGCAGGTGCTACTGTGTTAACAGGCATTGGAGCTTTCTGCCTAGCTATCACAGTAAAATGCAGTAAAGAGACAAGCTAAGGACACTCACCATTACATGACTCCTCCGTACAGTTGAATACTCCATTTTCACACACACTTTATGCAAACACAAAAAGAAGAATTAGACACATATATCAATCTACCAGTGCAGTTGTTTTGTTTGTGTACGACAGTATAATGGCCAATTCCCCCAGCAAATCCATTATACCAAAACAACCACTCTAATCACCAGACTGTTGAATGAGAGAGGCAATCATTTTATGCTGCCACCATATGCCTTTCTATCAAGCCTGCCATAACCCAGCTCAATGTGTGGGTGCAAAAATCATTTGCAATCTGATACAAAGTCTATACACTGATCCATTTTCACCCCATCTCCCTCAAAGTCCTCTTAGCGCCCACATGACATATCACACATATTCACAATCGATAAGCTCTCAGAAATATTTTTTATCCCAATGGGAAAATAAATGAAAACAAGGGAGGGTGGCTGAGTGAGAATCATTACCAGGCATTGCAGAGATGTGGTATAATGGTTCCAGGGGGAAACTCTTCCTGCAGGGGGTCCAGTGTGACATTGGCCAACCCCAGTGGCAGAGACAGTGGGGAACAAGGGCACTCAGAGTAGGGCATGCATGATCCATTAAGCATAACCTGGGAGCAAAGAAGAACAGTTATTTGCACTGTAATATGTTTCCACTACAGTATGTTTATCTTAAAACAAGGCTGTGGGAGTGTAAGTAGCATTTCTGCATTTATCTGTGGCTCGGTGGGCGTCTGTTTATACTCATATTGTTGAGAAGACATCATGTTTTTTATGAAATACATTTTAAAGTTTCTGGATTGTCTGAGCACTGGAGTGTGTGCATAGTAAGACATTTGTTAATTTATGCATTACACACTAAGAAAAACTAAATGAGAATAAAAAGGGCATTGAAACTGGAAGCTGGTAGAAAGGTAGTTGAGAGTTGAGTTCTGGGCTGGGAATATCACTTCTCAGGTGTTTTGGCTGAGTATATAGCTGTTTTTAAGTATTTGGGTTGAGTAGCAAAGCATTGAGCTATTGTATGAAGTTATTCTGAAGCAATGGGGTTGGGTGTTGAGGTATTGCATTGGGGTAATAAGGCATTACAAGGCATTTAGGTCGAGTATAAAGCTCTTCCAAGGCATTTGGGTTGAGTATAAAGCAATTCTGAGGCATTTTGATCGAGTGTAGAACTTTTCTGAGGTATTTTGTTTGAGCATACAGCTGTTCCATTGCATTTGGGATGAGTCTAGAGCTGTTCCAAGGTATTCGGTTTGGTATAGAGCTTAGGAACTTGGGTTTAGTAATAAGCTGTCCAAGAGACATTACAAGAGGCATATTCCAAATATATAGCTGTTACATTTGGTTTAAGTATATTGCAGTTCCATGGCATTTGGGTTATGTATAATGCAGTTCCAAGGCATTCGGGTTAAGTACAGTGCAGTTGGGTTAAGTATAGTGCAGTTCCAAGGCATTTGGGTTAAGTATAAAGCTGTTCCAGAGATTTGTGTTGGGTATAAAGCTGTTCCAAGGCATTTTAGTGGAGTACAGAACTCTTCTGAGGCCTTCTGGTTGGGCATGTAGCTGTTCCATTGCATTTGGGATGAGTAAAGAGCTGTTCCAAGGTATTCAGGTTATGTATAAAGCTGTTACAAAGAATTTGGGTGGAATCTAGTGCAGTTCCAAGGCATTCAGGTTTAGTATAGAGCTGTTTCAAGGCATTTGGGTTCAGTACAATGCCATTCCAATACATTTGGGTTGACAATAAAGCTGTTCCAAGGATTTTGGGATTAGTATAAAGCTATTACATTACATTTGAGTTGAGTATAATCCTGTTAGGTTACATCTGAGTTGAGTATAAAACCGTTATAAGGCATTTGAGTTGAGTATAAAGCTGTTCCAATCCATTTGGGATGAGTATAGAGATGTTCTATCTACATTTGTGTTGTATAAAAAGCTGTTTTTTTGCATTTATTTTTAGTACAAGGCTGTTCTCACCATGTTAGGGGGGCAGGAGCAGCCAGGGTTGCAGGGTCCCGGCACACACTGGCTCTCAGGCCACAGATCCTGGCAGGAAAATGGGCACGAACCTGGACATAGACTGAAAACCTGACCTGGAGGACACTCTAACACATGGCAAAGAGAAGAGAGCGGGGAAAAAAGAAAAAAAAAACGTTATTAAGACATATTGTGCTCTTAAGAACTTCTCACTGGGATTACCCACTGGCTATCTTATTTAGATAAGAAAATTGACAGATATAATTTTAGCCCATCTAATGAAAGCTAAAGATTTAAGTTTAAAGCTTGTGCTGAGTCACTGTTATGAATATGGCACCAGCAGCACTCCCCCATTACTCTTGAGAAAACATTCATTTTTTATCTTACAGCTTTAAAATTGGCTTGTCAAATCATGGTCTGTTAGACTCCCAATACTACAATTTATGAAGACGACAGTAGCTGAAGACCTAATTTCTCTAAGGTATGAGAGAGATAGTGCACTGGATGAAAGTCACTTTATTGGGGCTTTTCTACAGTCAGAAAGGTCAAACACACAGGCAGATAGGGTTATCAAAGGCTGACCCATAATTGTAACAAAAAAAAAGAAACAAGCTCATGAAATAAATTAGTGAACTAAGCCAAGAGTGAACTAAGAGTCAGTATTTATACTAGTAAGCCAAGAAAGTGGTTAAAAGGGTTACTTTTACAGGGTTACATTTCTTCTTAGATCTGCTCAGGGATCTTTTCACATTCTAACACTATTATAATTGGCATTTAATGGTCTGGTTGGAAGAATGTAGTGTCTTTGATAACAGATTTTTTTTTTAAAAAGCTGGCAAGACAATTTTAGTCTGAACTCCATGATTTACCTTTAAGGAGAAATATTGTAATCTACTAGAACAGCCGGTGATGCAAGCTTCCATAAAAATGCAGCAGGCCCATTATAAATATGAGATGAGTAAGGCTGGTTTTTATGGCCAGTGCAGCTCAGGAGAAATATAAGCATAAATATAACCATCTACAATTGTTAGAATCTCATTTTCAATGTCTGTGTGTGTGTGTGTAGTTGTGGTGAAAGTACTGAAAACTTGTAATTGAAGTTCCTCATAAAGATGATTAGATGTATAAATGAATAAATAAAGTAATTACTGAACAACTCAGTAACCAGATTGGTTGCACTGTTCAAAGTCAAGGGAACATGGGATGATGATGATGATGATGATGATGATGGGCGTATGTCTGTGTGTGTCTGTGTATGTCTGTGCGTCTGTGTATATAAGAGAGAATAAATGTATGCACATTCTTCTCACCAGGCAGGCAGCTGTTGGTGTTGCAGGCAGTGTGCTGCTCAATAGGAGTCAAGCAGGCCACTCCTCCAGGCTCAGACTTCTGCAGAATAGTCTTCCTGCGCACTGACACTCCTCCACCACAGGAGGCGCTGCACTCACTCCAGGAGGACCACTCACTAAGCACACAGTCAGCTAACAGCACACAACACTGAATCAGAGCAGAACTTCAGCCTAAAATACAACACTGTAGTAAAATCTTTCATGAAGTAAATTTATAACGAAAAGGCCTTGAGATGAATAAATCATTCAATGAATTAGTAACTATGAATGTGATATGGTTAGCTTGTTTACCTTTAAATTAAAAAAAAGAAATAAATGGCTTCAATAAATAGCTCTAATAAATAAATATGATAATACGTACTATTTGCCCATGTGCCTAATATTTGAATTGGTGGATTTTCTTCATAAAAATGTAATCAAATGTAAATGCAATTCAGGGTCACATGGGTGGCACAGGGTGGAAGCTTGCCACTCCATCTCTGACCTCAAAGTCATATCTTTGAGAGCTGTATCTTTTTTTTTTTTGTAATTATTGCAGACTTAATGAAATATATCCAGCTTGTGGTAATTTAAGTCATCGCTGTAGTGTTCCTTCACTGAGTATTAGGAACTACAGAGTAACTATTAAGCCAGTACCATAATGTCCATTACCATTACCATTCCATTCTTTTTATCCTACGGAAAAAATCATATTCGAATATAAGTGCAACCTTTTTTGATACATTATTTCATGGAGATAGCTCTTAGTGTGTTCTTTCTACCCTGAAAAAAACACTACTGCAATCACAAGAGGGTCTGTGGATTTTTTTTAATTGTATGGGTGAGAACTCGTGACATACAATGCACCTCTTTGTTTGTGTGTAATGTAACTATATATATTTTTTTGCAGACCTGGACATGCAAGCAGGGTGCAGTTTTGGCTCTGAATGGTCTCTCCACAGCTAGGGCCACCGGGTTTGTGTGTGCAGGGACGTGTTCGTGTCCTCTGTCCTGTCCCACATGACACTGAGCACTCACTCCAGGAACCCCATGACCCGTAAATGGGGCAGGGCCGGTCCGTACACACCAGTGACCCATTCACACACACACTGCAGACATTAAACATTAATCATTTTAGCTTCAAATTCAAAGCTGCAGGAATGTGAACTAAATTTGGTGCTACGTTACTTTTATAACCCACTTTTAGACTCATTATCTTCTGTAGTAGTATTGTTTTCTAGCATGTTCACAGTGAAATACAATATTACCTCATATCATGCTTGAAACATTAACCCAAACCCATTTGTGTGTGTGTGTGTGTGTGTATGCTCTCACCAGGTGTTGCACTCGACTGTGACATTCTCTCCAGGCGTAAACTCGAGTGTACTGTTCTCTGTAGGAAGCCCACAGCGACATTCTGACACTCTCACACACTCCCTGTCCTGCAGCAACCAACCATCAGGACACCTACAACCTGCACACACATCAGTAAAAATATTTAGAAGATAAATAGCTTCACTCGTAGTTTGGGTAACAAAATAAAATCTTTACTGTGTAGATGTTGTCATCTCTGGTTTCTATAATTATTACTTACAAAGTAATCCAGTTTGGTTCCTTGCTCAAGAATTAACCAGTGTTATATTTTTGTTTTTATTTTTACTGTTTAACATGTGCTAAAATTTTGGAAAAGTGCAAGAATTCATTTTTAACACAGACATAAAATAATGCATGTCTTTAAAAGCTTCCACAGTGCAGCGTCTCGGTGTGTGTTTTGGAAAGAATGACTCAGCATAGAGTAACCATTGTTATTTAAATTATTTATAAGTCAAATAAAAATTTGATGTGAATTTGTTAGTGTTACTGTAATGACATGTGGCGGTTGTACCTGGGTGACAGACTCCCTGCAGGCACTGCACATGCTCCCAAAGGTCAGCACAGCTACGAGGACAGTGATTGGCACAGGAAGCCTCGTAGACCCGCCCCCTGTCTTCACAGCGCTCACCTGTGAGCAGATACAGAGCATCAGTAAAATAATACATATTTTAGTTTAACAGAACAATAACCTTGGTGTTTGACATCTATGTGTGTTTGACATCTGGGTGTGTATGTTAACGTATCTGCACGATTAAATTAACACACACACATCCTTTCGCCTGTTATCATACCATGTACAGCATGCATGTCTGTGTATGTGTGTATGTGCATACTTGGACAGAGGCCGGTGTTGCAGCTCTGTGATTGGCTCTGCCGTCTTGTACACTGTGGTCCGAGGGTTGGTGCCAGGGCTGTTCGCTCACGCTGGCGAAATCCTCCACTACATGGCTCCTGACACACACTCCACGGCCCCCACACACTCCACTGACATGGGTCTGCAGATGACAACGCATCAATGTCACACAATTCTCCCACTTCATCTGTAGAATTTTCTAAAGAATTTTGACATGTTTCCCTGCACTGACAAAATAAGAGAAAACCAGCTTGATCAAAAACTCACTTATGATGAGTGCAGGATAAGGAAATAAAAATATTTATGGAAAAAAATGTTTATCTATGGTGGCCAGAGAAAACCTTTCACATTGTGAAATTCTGACATTTTCTACTATACTATACTATAGTTGTGAAAACTACAGACATTCTTGAACTTGAAATGATCTTGAAATGTGTTTCCCTATTGCACATATCTGAATCAGCAGTAATGTTCTAGTGTTTTAAATTTTAAAAAAAGAGAGAGAGAAAACTGCATTTAAAGATTCCACTCTGACTGTGACGCGTTTTGGCAGCTGGTATCTGATTACAAACTGAATTGATTAGGCTTATGTTCATTTCGCTGTAGCACGTAAGCTATCCAAAAACCTCCTAAATCAAACCTGACATCTATTGTATAAAGAAATCGCACTTAGCTAGTAAGGTTTTACTGGATAAGCTGACTCCTAAACAACATGATCTTTGTAGGAATTTGATTTCCATGTCATTTTGGTGAAATATATTGCTTTTTTTAATTTAGGTGTCAGCATAAGTTACAGGCAGAAAAAAAAACAATTTTGGCCCAAAACTAGTTTTTAATCTTTTTTGGGCACAGTAACATCTGATGAGTCACATATTTCTAATGTTTTCATGAAACCTTACGTCAAAGGTATTTTATTTCATTTATTCATTCCTTCAGAGATGGGATTAATTTCTCAGAAGGAACAATTTATAGTTATGCATTAACAAAGTTGTTGTGTCGGTTTGATATTGCATGGATTCCACAAAACCTTTGGAAAACTGTAACCAGAATATATATATATATATATATATATATATATATATATATATATATATATATATATATATATATATATATATATATATATATATGGTTTATATAATATTAAAGCAAAGATTTTGGGATCAATAGGTACTGATGGTTATTGATATGAACTGGTACTCAAGGTTTCAGTATCAGAATTGTTTTTAGAAATGAAAAAAGTGGTATTGTGCCATCTCCAGTTGAAAGCCACTTATGTGCTGATGTGTTCGTAAGGAAAACGCTGGAGTATTCCTTTAAGCTGACACTCATGCTGTCTCCGTAATATGAGTCCTGTGAGTAATGATCACCTTTGCAGACATCAGGTTGGGGGCAGATCCTCTCCTCCTGCAGGGGTTTGGAGCACTCCCCCCCTCTCTCACTGACAGGTAACCCAGTGTCCACATCCAGACATGCTCGGTAGCGCCTCTGCACTGACACCAGAGCTGTCTCAGGCATTCCTAGACCTCCACTGACATCTCCACCATCACTCATGGCAGAGTCGGAGTGGAAGAGAGAGGAGGCAGGAACACACGGAGAGCAGGGGGTCCACTCTGACCACTCACTGAGTGACACTAAAAGAATAATAAAGTGTGTGAGTAACAAACACTGCTCTTTTAAGATTCATGGTAAGTCTGAGCCTTATTTTTTAAAATAGATTTCATTTTTTTATACCTTCGCATTCTCGAGAATCACACTGCAAAGACCCGTTATGGCATAAACTGAAATACAAGAAAATATCCAAAACTGTAGCCTTTAAAAGCCTTTAAATTAAAGGACAGGTAAAGTAAAAGCTGAGTGTGGATGGTCTTACCATGTTCTACAGCCTATATTGAGCACCCCACCCTGTGGGACAGTGACAGGGACAGGTGAGCCTGTGTCCTGCTGGACGAGGTGAACACAGCCACACTGTTCTGGAGCCACACATGTCCCATTCTGTTGAAGGAGACCCTGCAGGCATCCAGAGGAACATGGAGTTCTGAAGAAGCTTCATGATCATTTAATAAGCTAAAGCCAGCAAGCAAAAGCATTAACATCAGGCTGTATTCTGGAATATGGATTTAAGACAAGTATTCACATTTTGTGTTTATGCTAATGACCTTGCTCTGTGCCATGGTAAAAATAATTGGCTGACACCAAACTCATATTCTTGGAAATAAAATGTGAGGTAATATACACCTCACATTTAAATATTCCAAAATTTTTCACCCTAATCTCTAACCACTACATGTTTGATTTCTACTAGGGAAAGACCTGAAAACCTGTTGACTTGGATGTGACTTGTAATAGAGGTCTAAGGGCTTTTGTCGAACTCCATTAAAAATACATGTAAAAGCTGTACAAATAAAAAATTTATCAAATTGAAAATATGCATATTCCAGGACTCTTATTCACAATATGCTCATATCGAACATCCTTTAAATACACTTAGTATCTTTCCTCTTTCCTCTTCTACAAGTGTACACTAGAGCTGTTGTCAAATCCAAGACCAGATCAAGTCATGACAAGATTGAATACAAAGACTGAGTCAAGATTGAGACAGAAAACCATCAAACCTATTTCAAGACCAAGCCACTGCATTGTGCCAATGATTAGGCTGTTTTCTAAAATAATTAATTACTTCTGGTCAAAAGTAAAGTCTTGTCAAACTCTTGGTTGAAACCAAAATCATATTTAGTGACATCAATGCCCAACAAATGCCAATAACTCAGATGCCAATAAGAGACAAATCCAAGTCAATACAGACAACATCTGGAGCCTGGACTCAAGTCCTTCAGTCGTACTATACAGTATACTGTAATGAATTTTAATCCCTGGTTCCACTCAAGGTTTCTTCCTACGTCATCTCAGGGAGATTTTTTCCCCACTGAAACCTCTGGCTTGTTCATTAGTATCTAAATCTCTGTATTTCTGTAAAGTCGCTTTGCGCCGATTGTTAAAAGTGTTATGCCATCTTCCAAAAATGTCAGTAAGTGGATTGGCTATGCTAAATTGCTAAATTGCCTGTGTTTAAAAAAGTGTTTTGTTTCGTGTTTTGTTTTCTCACTAGAAAGAAAACGCCACAGTCCACCATCTTATTTTCTATTGCCTCATGCTCAATTCTAATTCAGGTGAATTATCTTTTTCGCCATGGACGTTTTATTTACATGAAGTCTGTAGATGAATGAATGAAGGAAAGAAAGAATGAATGAATGAATGAATGAATGAACATGTAACCATGCAATGTAAATTCAAAACCACAGTCATAGCCACAAAACAGGTGTAAAAGGGCAAATTATACAGATTAACTTAACTTAACTTAACAAATATCTGTGACTGCTTCATCATAAATGCATTCTACAAAAACTGCATTCCACACAAATGTTTACTGACTGATCCAACATCTGCCTTGATAAGTGATTTTTAGGTATTTTTTTTCCTCAGTACAGCAAAGCACATCAAAATATTTGACGCAAACATGCCACAGATACAACTCATAGAGAGAATCTCTAGTGTATTTCCTTTAATAAACTCAGAGACACTGAGAAAGACAGGCTTTTTGCAGGTCAGCACTTCAAATCTTATACATTTAAAGAGGAAGCTTAGCTATGTAATGACTCTTGGGGATGTTCTTCTTAATTATAAGGTGTAGAAGGTTATGCTGACCTGAGGGCAGTAGCAGCCGTCTATACACCCCAACTGCCCCACGCATGCGTCCACCTGCCCTTGCAATACACACTGCTTCTCACATGGAGAACCACAGTCCGGCTGGAACGGTTCCATACATTCTAAGGCACACACACACCACACAGGAGAAGGACAAATACATTTGATAGCAAAGGTTACACACTAGATATATCTATCTCTCCATATGGACAATAAGGTGAGATATAATGTTGAAAAAACAGGGCAAAGTTTTAGTGACCTTAACTTTTCTTTGGAGTCAAACACACACAACACACCCACCCACCCACCCACACACACACACACACACACACACACACACACACACACACACACAGCAGTAGGCTCACCCTGGCAGTCCTGAGGTTTGCAGGCTCTGCTCTCCTTCTCAATTTCTGTGCATTGCTGCCCGCTAGTGGCCAAAGTCAGTGGCACACGATAGCGCTGCTGCCACTGAGATACACAGGAGCACACTGTCCACTCACTCCACTCAGACATGGGACAGTCTGTGAGGGGTGAAAAAGAGAAAGAGGAAAAGAGAGATCAAATACACTTCACTGAAAACACACTGAACACTTTTCCTTATTGTTCTCAACTTAAACTGTACTACCAAAAAAACCTCCATGCCATGATTTAATTTGAGTTCCACATTTATTTGTTCCATGATATTTGTTCATACATTTGTACCTTAACCCAATCGACATGGAGGAGTTAGATAAAAAAAAACCGTCCAACCAGTTTCACAAACTAATGTTTTAATTGCTTGGGTCAATGAGACATTTAACAATTTAAGCTAGCAAATGAATACATTGAGGTACATTTATTGTACCTGATTGTATTGTATATGTTGAACACGTTTAAGGTGGTGATGAATCTTAGATGCATGTTTAGATAGATAGATAGATTACTGTCATTGCACAAGTACAGGTACAAGGCAGAGAAATACCATTTAGCATCTACCAGAAAGTGCATAATAGTAAAAACTTTATACAGTATATGAACAATATAATGTTACAGGATTGTATTTTGTGGTTTAATTCAATTCAATTCAATTCAGTTTTATTTCTGTAGCGGGTTTAACCACAGACATTGCCACTAAGCAGCTTTACAGAAATCTGGATGTAGATTTACCCCCTAATAAGGGTAAATTTGTGTAAGTATGGTGACCTATACTCAGAATTTGTGCTCTGCATTTAACCCATCCAAGTGCACACACACAGTAGTGAACATACACACACACACACACACCCGGAGCAGTGGGCAGCCTTTTTTGCTGGGGCGCCCGGGGAGCAGTTGGGGGTTTGGTGCCTTGCTCAAGGGTCTCACCTCAGTCGTGGTATTGAGGGGGGGAGAGAGCGCTGGTCATTCACTCCCCCCACCTACAATCCCTGTTAGACCTGAGACCCGAACCCACGACCTTCAGGTTCACCTTCGGGTTACAAGCCTGAGACTCTAACCATTAGGCCACGACTGCACCGTGACCGTGACCGTGACCGTGACCGTGACCATGACAGTGACCATGACAGTGACCGTGACAGTGACAGAGGTGACAGTGTCGAAAAACATTCTGAGATAACATGAGGAAGAAACCTTGAGAGGAACTAGACTCATTCTCTTCTGGGTGACACCGGGTAGTGGGATTATAAATTATTACAGAATACAGGTGTAGAAGTGTAAAGTCAGACAGAACTACTTGTTTTGAAAGGTTGCTCAGTGTGAGTCCTGGGATGTATACAAGACAGTCTTTATGATTACAGCAGCAGCTCTTAGCTAAAGGGTGAGATGGACATAAAGTATTTTTGGGAAGTGCCAAAAGATACTTTAAGATCTGTATCTGTGTGAGACCATCCCATTGCCAATATGAACTATTTTCTTCTGGTTCTGCTTCAATACCATATCTGGTGTCATCTACGGTGCCAACTCACCTGGGCAGGGCCGCTTGTAGCACAGGCGAGTCTCCTCTCTGTGTCTGTCTGTCTCTATGGAAATGGGACAGGCATGATCACCTGCCTCTTCACACAAACAGTGCCTACGCCTGGACACCACTCCTGCACCACAGCTCCGAGAGCACGAAGACCAGCTGGACCATGGACACAGGTCATCTGAGACAAAAGCACATGATCAAGATATTATTCAGCATCAGAAGCCACTTTCTTACCATGAAATATGACAAGAATACATATAGCAGTTTTAACAATAGTCACTGTCAGAAAGTAGCTTATAAACATCTAGATCAAGCCGAGGTGTAGAGTGGGCTCCAAAAATATTAATCCACTCATAAGAAATGTGTCTTTAATTATTTATTTATTAAAATGTACTAAATTAAAAAAGTGTGTTCTTATTAACTGAAAGCAGGAAGGATTATAATATATAAAGAGTAGAGAACCATACTAACTGAGTCAGTATCAGGTGTTAATCAGTTAGAGATGATAATATTACATCTTAATAATTAACAAATTGGAAGAAATATACAGAAACACAACGAGCATAAATAAATAAATAAGTGAATAAATAAATAAATAAAAAATAACAACAGGCTATTCAGATATAATTCAGTTTGTCTGAGCTTTAAATAATTAAAAAAATATATATTAAATAAATAAATAAAATATACTGTTTTCTGATAACTGATGAAATAAAAATATGTCTTAATAGTGGACTTAGATATTAGAAGCATGTAGAAGCACAGCACGTAAAAAAAGCCGTTGTTACCGAGGCAGGGAGCAACGTGGCAGTGCTGCGTCTCTCTCTCTGGCCCGGGACAGTGTGTGCCATTGTTTCGTGGCGGAGGGTTTATACAGGCCCGAGTGCGGATCTGATTTCCTCGACCGCACGTCACAGAACAGTCAGACCAGACAGACCACGGAGTCCAGCCTCCATCCACTGAGAAGATAAAAAGCTTTCTTAGCTTTCTTATTTACAAAATAAGGGGGAAAATAGCACTTACAGTATTAACACCATCAGGATTCTTTTGGCTTTAACTAGTATACTTTGCAATAGATAATCAGTTCCTCATGTCTGACAGGTTGCATACTAAGGTAGACAGTCATTTAGTTATTTCTTTTAAATCCAACTGTATTTATATTTAACATTTACACATTAATTTAACACTATTCTTTTTAAAGAATTTAGGCTTTGCATGTATTTTCCGAAAGAAGAAGTGTTCTATTAATATAAAATGATGAATTGTGGAAAATTGTGGAAATGAATTTCTAAAATGCTTTTAAAAATATAATAAATATATAAATAAAGTGTGAATTCATTATTGAGCAAAAGTATAAATTGATCAAAAATAATCATGATTATTATTTTTGTCATTATTGTGGAACTACAGGTTTTAATGTAACTGGGAAGATACAAAATATAGTTTTTGAGATGACGTTAAGTTATCCATTTATTTTTCGGGTTGTACCTACCTCGACAGTAAATATCCTGGCAATATTTTCCTTCAGGAATACATGTGCTGAATACAAAAACATAAATGCAAAAACAACTAGTATCATATAGCAAATAACACGGTATGCTTGTGAGTGCAAGCTTTGCATTTGCATGCATCATATACAATGCTATCATATCAAATTCAAATTAGAGTTGGGGAAATCTGTATAAATCTAGGCAGATGTTTATAACTCACCATTGTTTACATTCCCCTTCTAACCATGTGTCACCAACAGACAGCGACTGGTTGTCATGGAGACACAGTGGTGGGCAGGGACCTGGGTCACATGGCTTGTGCTGAACTTCCTCGAACTGACAGTCGGCATCTGGAGTCTCGGGAATCAGTGATCTGAAACGACAGTGCATTTCCCAGAATTCATCCATCCATTTTCCGTATCTGTCCCATTCCCTCCCTGTCCATCACCACCTTCTTATCTGTGCAAGCTACAGCTTTCCTTCATCTTATCTTTCCTTCATTATTCTCCAGTCACAACTTCACCAAACTCTCCTTCTGTAACTCCTCACCTGAAGCGTGTTCTCTGTCCTGCCCCACAGGTAACACTGCAGGAGGCCCAGCTGGACCACGAGCTCCAGGAGCAGCTGCTCTTTCCCGCACAGGTGAGGTTGGTGCAGGAGAGCACTCCGTCTGCGCAGCTGCAGTTGTTGCAGTCGACTTGGTGCTGACTACCTGCAGCCCAGCTTTGCCCGAGTGCATCTACGCAGTCACACTGCCACAGCTTCACACACACCCCATCCTGCTGCAGCTCACCTACATACAGACATGTATACTAACGATGAAGGAAGTAACTACTCATAGGGAAGGATAATCCTAATCCTGTCAAACATCTGCTTTAAACTGGTATAATTGCATAATTAAGCCAGCTATGAAAATATTCCTGAGAAAAAGATATTTTAAGGTTATACCATAGCACTGTCAAATTCTTGAATCTGATTGGTCAGAATATGTTGATTATTTTTCTATAGCAACAGTATAATAGTACTAATTACACTGTATTATAGTACTATAATAGCTGTGGGTGTATTTTTTTTCTAACAACTTACACAGGGAATTATATGGAGCACAATCCATATAATGGGCTAAAAATGTGTTTTTACAATTCATATTGTATTGCTCCCAGGTTGTGGAATTCTCTGCCTCTTCCTATTAGGAATGCTCTGTCTTTTGATTGTTTTAAGAAATTACTCAAAACATATCTCTTTAGTGAAGCTGTTAAGTTATAATCTTACAGTTGTTGTTATTGTTGTTATTGTGTTGTCATTGGGATTGCTATTATGGAGTTGTGCTGTTTCTTTTATTGTTGTTTTATACTGTTGCAGCCTTGAGTGTAAGAAAGGAGCATTATAAATACAATTTATTATTATTATTATTATTATTATTATTATTATTATTATTAATATATTAGTCATATAATATATAACTAAATATTGGCAAACTTGGACTAACTGCCAGGTACAGCCTTTGTAATGAATGATAATTACTGTGTAACTATCCCACCACTAAAACTGATATTTCTATGAATATGCTAATATCTATGTGTCAGATTGTCTTTTCCCTGCCTCTTTACCCTGAGGGCAGCGGCAGCCTGGCTGGCACTCAGTATTGTCCTGGCACTGAATGTCTTGCTGTAGGTCGGAGCAACGCTGAGGGCACTCATTGGCACAGGGCACAAACTCCTGACCCAGTGGGCATCCACGCTCATCTGGAATGTGGAAATGGAGTAAACTGCACCACCACACACTAGACTGCATATTGGTCATTGTATACATGAATTAAAAATCTGTATTTGTTGTTTAAACACTGTAAGAAGTGTTAATTTAAAAGTTTCTTCTTATCCACATGTTGAAACCTTAAAGGCTATAAATCTTAATGAGTGCATTGGCGAGGCATACCACATGGTTTGGTGTTGCAGGGTTTGACCTGGTTCTTCTCTCCAAGACATTTAAATCCCCCATTTTTGGGCGGAGGGCTGGAGCAGGAACGAGTGCGAATAGAGCGACCACCACCGCAAGACTTATCACAGTGTGACCACGGACTCCAGCGAGACCAGCTCCCATCCACTGAGAAGAGACAAAACAGAAAGAGGCGTAAGGCTTTCATTTAAAATACATACTCACACACTGTAATCGTTTGGTCACCTCTTATATTTTGTGCATATTTCTGAATGTAATTACATTTATTTAGATTTACAGTATATTCAGAATATATTACTGTTACTGTAAAGTTAAAATATATTTATCAATCAGTATTGTTCAATATTGTTTGACTAATCATTTTCAACATTTTCAAAGAAAACATTTCTCCATTTTTACAAAAACAGCTTAAAAATGTTGCACCTCAACATATGATATGACTCAAATTTGATGAATATTGTATGAACATTTGAAGAGAAGTAGCAAAAACCAGTTACATATATTGTCAAAAAAAAATTACATCCAAGTTTTGCCAAAAAATTGATATAGGGCTAATAATAAAGTTATTTTTAATCCACTAAAAAGTATTACATGGCAAAAACAACAAATATTAAAGTTTGACAAAACTGGACATATTTGGCAGATACTGTCATTTGCTTTAGTAATGGACTGTGCTTACTGTGTACCCATCTATACAATGATAAAAAATCCTTTTAAATAGGAAAATATCTAATGTAATTTTCTGCATTGTATTAAAAACAGGGGGGAACCTTACATCTGGTTTTATGCATGAAACTGAGAAAATAAATTCTTGACTCTGAATAGTTTAAAGTTCTTACATTTCCATAAGTTTAAAAAAAGAAAAATGTGTATCATCATCACATTTAAGAAATGCATGCTAATATTAAGAAATACAAAGTTTGCATTAACAGATACAGTGCATAAAACATTTAAAACACTACGTAAAACAGTAATGAGGTATTAAATTGCCTGTCTCACCACGGCAGGCCCGGATGTTGCAGAAGCGGTTCTCCACATTGCCATCAGTGATGCCAGAACACCAGGTTCCGTTAATCCCAGGGGCGATGAAGCTGCGGAAGCGCTGCTGCTGACCAACACCACAGGAGCGTGAACACACACTCCACTCTCCCCACTCCGTCCACGAGCAGTTTCTATGGGAACATGCCTCATCTACACACACTCCACCATCTCCCAAACAACCACAAAAAAGCCAGGTGAGTTCAAAAGCGTTTTCAGTACAAATATAGACAAGAGCTTATTTACAAGTCAGGATATCTGTTTACTGGGTCACTGAGAGCTTGGAAGGTTAAATAAGGTTAAATAAATCTTTAAACATGCAGCGTGAATTGACAAATTGCCATCTGGACTAATGTCACAGAGCTATCCATGATTTATACAATAAAGATGGCATTAACTAATATTATACACTTCTAAGGTTAATTATATTTATTGGCTGAGCTAAAAGAGTAATAGTAGATTTAGACTATAAGACTGTAGCTATAATTTGAAGAACAGAGTGTGGATAGTAACTACATGTTTACCAGGACACTGAGGGAGGTTGCAGACTTTCTGTTGTCTGTTTTGTCCTGTGCATGGTGCACTGATACACTCTCTCTGACGAAACTTGAGAGCAGGGTGACCTGCTATATTGCAGGACTTAGAACAGGAACTCCATGATGTCCACTGGGTGAACCCCAGGTCCTCATCTAAAGACAGATAAAAGAGAGAGAGAGAGAGAGAACTATAACTGTTCAAAGAAGTTAATTCCTTTTTCATAATCTTTCATCCTCTCCCATTCAAGTGAGGTTTTTTTTCCCAAAAACTGTTATTTGCATTTCGTCTAGCAGCTCCTTAAGGATGCAACATTGAATATGAATAAGTGGTTGGGAAAGCAATAAAAAATTATACACACTTTATGCACGAAAGTATTTGGTAAGTTTATAGCATTAACTTTGATTGCATGATTACCTGATAGGGGAGGTTCGCCTGTAGGAAGCACATCCACTGCAAAGAGAGAGAGTGATTAGAAATTAGACTCATATGACACTTGAGATCACAGTTTGAGGATTAGCTTAACAATTATAAAGCATGTTGCACAGCATAATTACTATAAGATTATTATACATCTATAAACTGGGAAATCAGGCTTCAAACAGAGGAAGGGAGTAGGCTCACCTGGGCAGTCTGGGGTCTGGCAATATGCTATCTCCTGCAGATCTCCCACACAGTCTTGACCTCCATAAGCTGGGCTTGGATTAGTGCAGCTCCTACTGCGCACTTTCTGCCCCAGACCCCCACAGCTGAGTGAACAGGGACCCCAGGGACCCCAAGGACTCAGACTACCATCACGAGGACAGGGTACTAGAGAGCAGTTCCAAAGGCCGTGCTCACACAAACTGAGAGCGAAATCCAAAAAGACAGAAGTTATACTGACTAACTAGGCTCAGTTTCTAGGTAAGGGGAAACGTCAGATATAAGCCAGCCATTTCCTATGTGTGGTGGCTAGAGAAATCCCTTCACATTTTCTACTATATATAGTTCTGGAAACTACAGAATTTCCTGAACTGAAATATGTTTCTCTTTTATATGTAGCTTCACCACAAATTTAAGCATTTTAAGATCTGCTTACACTCAAACGTGGAAAAGAAGAAAATTACATTTAAAGAGTTCACTCTGACTGCACAGCAGAAGCTCTGCAGACATTTTCACTGTCAGTATCTGATTTCAAACTGAACTGCTTATGCGTGCTTACGCCTGTTTAGCTATAGTGCATAGCTATCCAACAACTTAATCAAAGCCTGACACTCACTGAGTAAGGAAATCACACTTAGCTAGCAAGGTTTTAGACATCTTTCAACAGACTGACTGTGTTTGTTAAGCTGGCTACTTACCTAATATGATCTTTGCAGAAAGATACCCTATGCAATATTGAAAAGTCATTTTTTGTGAAATATATTTATTCTTTCTTAAATTTGAGTGTCAAAATTCAGCCATAACACCATGCAAAGAGTTTTCCCAGACTCCCACACAAATAATTACAGAATGTGATAAGTGGAGATTTTGTACTTTCTACATGTGCATGTGTAATCGACCACACTGGCACTGCCGGTTCACGGGATACAAAATGGTACTGAAAATGAATCTTGGGTACAGCAGGTCCTTCCACATTGCTGTGAGTAGTTAAAAAATATGGCACTATTGTAACTAATGTACATCAAGAAAAAAAAAAAACACCTCTCCTTACCAGGAGCTACACTCATGCATCAGCTCTTCTCCAGACCTTAGCTCTGTTCCTATGGTAATGTTGTAGAGGTCCGGGGTTAACTCCGGGGTCACAGACACTCTTTGAAGTGAGGACAAGAGCTCGCTGTCTACAAGGCAAGGACACTCCTACACATGAGACATGGCATTATCAAACATTAGCCAAAGGATCATACACGAATTACACACAATTAAATCTTTGCTACCTTGTGCATATAACCTGACTGCAATGCATAATTTGGAATACTTCTGATAAAAAATTGCTATTGTATATTGCATTTATACACTTGATCTAACAATAAATGTTCAAAGGTAAGTTATTTTTTTTTAAATACTGGGACTATTGGTGGGTGGAGACTTACATTTCTCACTCTTGAACTTACATACTGTATCTTTTTCCTATCATTTTCACTGTAGTTCATAGCGAATAGTATGAATGCTGAATAGTATGCTTCAAGATGCATAACTAAATATTAAGCTGGGACTACAAGGTGTTAAATAGTTTTTTTGTATGCACATAATTTTGCTATATATTTTTGAGAGAACATTTGTTAAAGTAAAACTAAGCAGTTTGTCCAATTGTTCAAATGGAAAATCTTCTGGAATCATTGTGTGTAATGTACAAAGACAATAGTTTTGCCCAATTTATCAAATGATGCCAATATTTATGGAGTTTAATGTAGGTCATATAGCCCAAGAAGAACCTTCAAAACAGTGACGTACAAATGAACAGGTTAAAGGGTCCCCATATCTAATTATGCACACTCGGCTACAAGTCATCCTGGACAACTAGCAGTAAATCAAGGCAACTGGACTTTGGGTAAAATCCTCAATATGTTTTATTACTTTTACAGTTCTTCAAACAGAACTGATGAAGCATCTTAAATGCATAACGAACGTCTTCACAATCATTCCACAAGTCTAAGTCCATTGAGTTACTGCTACTAGATACTGTGTATTCACACATTTATTTCAGCAGTTAACACATTATTGTTATACACTAATAGATTGCTAAACATTAGATGATGAGTCATGTGACCTGTAGGCAAACTCCGTGGTGCTGGTAGGTGTTGGGTGGACAGTGACATCCCTCCTCACAACCCTCAGAGTAACAGCCTTCAAGCCCACTGAGCTGAGCACAGCTGAATGGACAGCCCTCGCCTCTCTCGCACTCCCGGTACAGACGACCTGGAGGGCAGCCCACCTCTGATACACACAAACACACATGCATACACACAATATCTCCTGATACATCATGCACAAATGGCACAGAAAATCCAATATAAATGGATTCTGATGACTGGTGTTGGTGCTATACTCTTTACATACACACATTCTGCTGTAGAATATGACAGATTACATTGCACATGGGCAACATTTGTCCTCTGATTAGACCTTGGCCCAATAATACTTATTAATCTGATTCTCTTTGCAAGAACATCTCATTTTTCTCAGAGCTAGACTCAGAGAATTAATAGCTTATTTCACAGCAAGTCTCTGGAAATAGCTCATCTGAATTTCTCAAAGAATGAGCAAGGACGCAGAGCTGTGAAATGGAGACATTTCACTTTTAAATGAGAACGTTGGTTAGCTGGGTGTTTCAGCAGGCCAACCTGGGAGGCCTACACAATAGGCTGGATAATTAGGCAAATCTCAAAGCCAGACACTGCTGCTCTTGTGGGAGAGTTTAATCACAATTGCAAACATACCTCTGCCTCAGTGTGTGGGAGCAGATGAATATAACTACCTCATTAAAGAACCCCATAAGACACAAATGGTTGATTTTGATGGATTTGAGCTTTAAAGCAAGTCTGTTTGCCACGAGACAATGTGTTCAGACACGTATATTATCAGATAGGGACCCCTTTAACTGTAAAATCAATTCCACAGACCCCAGTCCACATTCATTTTATGAACAATTCAAGTGTTAGGATCATTAATCAAATGTATGCAATAATGTTCTGGCCATTTATTAGAGCCACAGTGCTTTTTAATCCTGAACATTCCACTGACAGAACACATTAAATCAAAGTTGTTAGTCATTATTTGATCTCCAGCTTGTTTTTGTGTTTTGTTTTCAAGTTATTGTGTTATTTAGATTAAATCTGTTCTATTCAATTCAATCACAGGCATTAAGAACTATAAGAACTCTATGATAAATATAATAATGTATGGTGATAATAGCAGGTTGTAATTACCACCACGCAGAACCATTGGTTGTGCGTCATTAACCCCACTCTGATGAGGCGCATCTTTAATTAAGCACCTGTTAATTAAAGTCTCCAGAAATCTGCTACTTTAACCTTGTTACTTTGTATAATGTTCTCTCCTTTAGACCTTCAGAAAAGAATTGCAGTCAGGCACAAAACTTAGGAAAATGCAGATGGGCTTTGTCGAAGCTTTATGCATAAAGATCTCATCCCTTCAGACTCTGATTCTTTAATCTGGTGTAAGTTTCCACAAAAACTGTAAAACTCTCCATTTAACCATCCATGCCTGCATGGTCTACAGGAGATAACCTCCCTTCCCTGTGGCATCCCTGCAGTACTGCATTTATAAATTGCACATAAACTCAAGACTTGAACATACAGGTATTTAAAAAAAATCAAAAAGTACAGTCCCACATCTCATGTCGAAGAAATAGGTAGCCATTTAATTGAATATAGTTTTGCAAATGCTAACAATCTGGTGGTTCCTGGTGATGCCAGGGATATCATTTTTCTAATTATATAAGCAAGCCAGCCAATAATTCCACATTACTAACATCTATGGCTCAAAAAATAGCTGACTCATGTATAAATAATGCCTTCTCATATTCACCATCCCTCTCTTAAGTGCAGGTTGTGTAAAGATGCAGTGTGTAACTCACCCAGACACACTTGTGTGTTGCATGTCTTGCTCTGGCGTGTCATGCCGGTGCATGGAGGAGTGCGGCAGGAACGAGTGCGTCTCTGTTCTCCTCCTCCACAGGTGACAGAACACACAGACCATGCCGACCAGTCGTACCACATCCCGGAGTCTGCAGAGTACAGCTATAAATGTAAGTTCAAATGTACTGCAAAAAAAGGACATTTAAACTTACATTTAAATTTTCGCCTGGTAAATATTTATTATGGTTGCAAATTGAACATAACACTGTTATTTAAGCCACGTCTATTTTTCTGTATTTGTTTCTATCTACACATGAAGATAAAGGATAAATATCAGATGGTATGGTATGCATATAGTACCTGATTATTGGGCAAGAATTCAGGTGTCTTTATCTGATTATATGGAATCCAGTATTAACTTTAATCCAGTTTAATATATCATAGTGTGTTGTTTATATAACCAATCATATATATGTGTGTGTGTGTGTGTGTGTATATATACATATATATAGGGAATTGTATGGTAGACACTGTACATAAATGGATTTATATGTACATAAATGTGCAAAGGTTGTTTTTGTTTTGCATTTTGGAAGGAGTCTCCACTGTACAGTCAGTCTCTACACTGTAACAGTCAGAGGTAAAACTGTACCTATTAACTTCACAAGATAGAAAAAAGAAGCCGGTGAGAAAAGTATGATAGTTATTATAATTTAAGAGATAACAGGAACAAACTTGTTTCAGGAACAATCCACAACATTAAAAGTAACTATAAACGAATACAAATGCATGATGTATATATTTCGTAAATAAAAAAATTAAAATGTGTAACTGCTGGCAAACAGTAACAGTATAAATGAAATAAAACACTTCAAGATGTGGTGTTTTACGAAAACAATCCACTGTAGAGCATCACACCACCCTGTCTTGGATTATTTCCCTATAACGGCACTCCCCATCATGCTTTACTCCTTACTTACTGACTCCTGATATACCTCAAAATATTTAAGTTGATCAAACTTGTGACCAAACAAATTTGTGACCAAACTTTAAGCCCTTACTCATCTGAAATGGACTGAATACACTGAAATGTCTGCACCAGTGATCAGTGCAAGCTTACACACCTGTGCAGGCATGACTGTTACACTCCTTCTGCTGATCAGCAGTACCACTGCATTCTCTCCCACCTCCCTGAGGGGCGGGGTTATTACACTGACGAATCCGCAGCTTGACTCCACCCCCACATGGGGCCGAACACTCTGACCACGGTCCCCACTGGCTCCACGCACCATCAACGATACAACCAGGAAGTGAGTCACAGTGCAAGACACCAGCTTCACACGTACTAATAAAATAATGACAATCCCAATGCAAGTGAGCACAATATATCAGAGGTATGTATGAAAAAGTCTTATTTAGACTGTAAATTAAATATGTATAAAATTGCACAAGGCTGAGGTTACCAGTTGCTGCAGTCTGTGATGATGCTCTCTCCTGAATTTGCGTATTGCCAGTCTGTCTTGCCTGGCCACTCCCACGCTGTGTGTGTGATATTTAAATCTGCTGAATTATGGGGAAAACAGAAAGACACCCAGTTTATAGCTTAGAAATTTCATAAGCTTTTATAAGGGACAGTTGTAGGGCAGCATATTTGTGGCATTTCAATGATTTCTAAACATTTTTATATCAAATATTTTATGATCCTTTAGAAGTTGCATATTACCCAGCAACTTGAAACCAACGCAACACAATTTACTGTATTAAATACACCACTAACAAGTATGTGTTGACTTTACTGGTTTTAAACATCATTTAAAAAATATATTTATACACAAAGTTGTCTGCTTAAGTATTTATTCTGACAAGATCATTTCAAGCTAAATAATCACTATGCATTGTGGTACTAGAGTGCACTACATCATGGCTGCACCTCAATTAGTGCACTACATGGTGAATAGGGAGCGAATTCAGACACAGGTTTTTTTTTCCCCAGAGCTGCTGTCAAAAATATACAACATCCTTTAAACCCAATACCTACAAAGTTATATAATAATAAATAATGTCGAAATGATTTCACCCTAGAATGCTTTTCTCACCAGTAGTGCTGTTGTGGAATTTACACCGGCACTCTTCTCTCTCCACACACACTCCATCCTGCAGAACCATGTCACCCGGGCAACCACAGGTTGGACTGCACCCTGATGTGTCTATACACTCAGTGTCACCATGGAGATCTTCACATGAGCGAGGGCACGGTTTCCCACAAGGCCACTCCTCCTGTCTGCCACCACAGTCTGAGTTCAGACAAGGAGAGGGACAGAATAATGAAACAAAGCAGATGCTGGCATTCGGATAATGTCAGACAGCATTTAGGGCCCACAAGTCAGAGTCAACTACCACGAAATGTGTTAATTTCATCAGCTGTCTTTAAAGCAGTACGTAAGTTAACACTGATTATACACAGTGCTGCTGAATTCTCAATTCTGATTGGACAGGAGGTGTTAATTAATTAATTTTCTATATAGGTGTTAATTAATTAATTTTCTATTATGGCAGCTGCAAGGCAAATTTATAAATTTACAGGTTTATAATTAATGCACTCTAATATGTTATTGTTTCTATAGTAACAACTCATTTACAGGGACTTGTAGTATGGCACACTCACTTAAGCCTAATAATAAAAAACTGATTTTCAAATAGTGTTGGTATTTAACAAAGAAAGATATAGTAATGTTTTCTTGGAAGGAGTCTTCAGTGGCAGTACTTTGCAAGAGTCACTGGTAAAAAAAAAATCCTTTAAATTGTCTGTTACAAGGAAAAGTCTTCAGAATAGGAGTTTGCACTTGTACTGTGGTGATACGACAAACTACAATTTGGGCTTATTAATGTCAAGAAAACTACAATTTGGGCTTATTAATGTCAAAGAAATACGATTTGGGCCTATTAATGTCAAAAAAATAAAGTGGGGCTTATAAAGGAATGACTGTTTATAGTTGTTATAATGAAATATAAGTGTTAACAGAACCTAACTTGTTTTGCAGTTATTCTACAGCATTAAAACAGATAAAAAGTATGACATGTCATTCCTAAATTTAATTTTAATAGTTAGCACATTGCTGTGGTATAAAAAAAACAAAACATGACAGGATATGCTGTTATTGGAAATAATCAAACTCGGGATATGACATCATCCAGATGTTAATTATTTTATCAGGAACATGAATGCATTAACATCTGAATGATATGACATGGCAACAATTTCCCAAACCGATGCAAGTAATGCATAAGTATATAGTATACAGTATTTATTTGTTTCTGTTTTAAATAATATACTTGAATATAAAGAATCAAGTGTGTAAAATATTACATTAGTTGAGACTCTAACAGTCATGCCTGCACCCCAATTTACACAGGACACTGAGTATGAAGAAAGCTGACCTGAGCAGACGGTTTGGTTGTCATAGCAACCTCGACTCTGGAGGGACTCGCCGTGGCATGGCAGACCTCCAAATCTAGCAGGGGGGCTGTTACACTCTCGCTTCCTGACAGACACACCCGCACATGCATCACACTCCGACCATTCACTCCACAATCCCCATGAACCGTGGACTAGAAAGAGAGGCATACACAAGCAGTAAGGACCTTCCATAAACCATACCTAAAAAAATAACAAAATAAGACTCAAGCCAGTGTTGATATATCTAGTAAGAAAGCTGTACCTAACATGAGAACATCCCAAGTAAAGAGCCATGGGTAGTACAGAGTTAATAGGGAAACTGCATCAACTATAGCGTATAGTGAACTGACAAACTTGCTTGCTGCTCAGAAAATTGTGCAGGATTTGTGCACATAGGGTAGAGTTTTTTGAAACCTGAGGTAATTAATGTGATAAATACAACATGGACTATTCATGCAGCAATTTATATATTAGACTGCTACGAGAGGTTTAACTGAATGCTTGTCATATCATTGTAGTAGCCTTTTTTAAATTGTCTCTTGCTTTTCTGTTATATTACAGGTGACAACAAATAAAATGTGATCTGCTTCTGCAGACTGCATTTTCCATCCCTGATTTTTCAGACTTTTTGTACTTAAACATGGTATTCTAGACAACATTGAAAACACCTGAATTTTGCCTTGCTATTTATTTGATGGCAATAAATCAGGTGATTATCATGGGTCCTGGTGTGATGCGATTTTGGAGGCAACTGGTAATGTTAGCTAGACTAAAGGTGGTTGTTTTTTTCTTTTTTTTTTTTTTGAAAGAATGGACAGCAACCCACCCATTTGTTTTCTGTTGGCTCATATGTACCAAAATTTACAAATTTGTGGAGTCAAAGTTCAACTAGATAAACTTAAATTCTGGCTACACTATGCAACAGATGTGTGTCACCTGGGCAAAAGGTGACTGAAGGACAGGGCTGTCTTTCTATTTGCACTCCGAGGCCCTGGTGCTCCTCTTGTTGGCCTGGACATGCTGCCCCTCCTGCCACTGGCACAGGACAAGCACAGCTCCTGTATCGAGAGACCCACTCAGCACCACATGTCTTAGAGCACGGAGTCCAGCTGGACCACTCACACCAGCCTCCATCCGCTGAGAACAGGAGATGAAAAAAAGAAATGAAGAAGATGAAAAAAATCGTTCAAGCTGTTCATTTGAAATTTCTAGTAATGAGCCTGGAATTGGGGTATATATCTAAAATAATTCACAACTCATCAGTTCATTAGAGAGTCCCTCACACGAAGGATAAAATTTCATTACAATCAGTCACCATGACTTTCTACTGCAAGAAGAGAAACAATGTTTTCAGATGATAAGAAATTTCTATCAGTGAAGTAAAAAATGAACTTTGACATCATTTCTTATTTAAATTTCTTATTTAAATCTTATTTAACTTTTCTGGCACAGAAATTAGCTTCGCCCTCTTTTCAATTAAAAGGAAGTTATAAAGCATACAGACAGAAGTTTTAACAGAAGGGGTGGGGTTAGTTATGGAAAAGTGAAAGGCTTGTCACTGTTTTACTGCAGTTGTAATTCTAGGCAGCAAAGACCTTTAATATAGAATTACAAACTGCACCTTTAATGTAAAGGGATAAGAATATAAATGTGAACACAATAGGAATAAATTTGTTTGCCCAACCTGGACATGGATTGTTGCTACATGTGAGCTGACCTCCATCACAGGTACTATAGACAGAAAACACCAGAACAAACTAACTGAACAGTGGGACACTTTGAAAAAGTTAAAAATGACATTAATTACTGGTCCCACACACTTCTTATTCTGTATCTCTGTCCTCACCAGTTGTTGCAGCCATCAGGAGTGAGGACTGTCTCTCCAGGCTCAATGCGCTGGCCAGTGGTCAGGTCCAGACAGGGACATTGCTCTCTCTCTACACACGCTGTACCGTTTACATTCAACACTTTTTCATCAATGCAGTAACAGCCAGGCTCACAACGCCACTCACAGTGCTGTGGGATAATCATCATCATCATCATCGTCATCGAAATTAGCATAATCTTCAGCAGTCATCTATATATATATATATATATATATATATATATATATATATATATATATATATATATATATATATACATATCTCCCTAAAATCTTGGTTAGAGCTAAGCATTCATTCAATTCTGAAGAAGTGAAGCAGAGTGAATAACACTTTTTATATACTTTTTACATCACGACTGTATCAAGGACACACTTTAAAGTGCAAAGTAGCACTCTTGCATTGCATAGCATTTTTTTCAAAGTAGTAATGAAAGTAAAACAATTAGAAGATTTTTAAATATTTATAGATGTTTACCAGTTCTGTGTTTATGATGACACCATTTTGGCTGTAGAAGTTTGGTTAATGAATGTAGTAATTCAAATATCTAGCTCAATTAACAAAAATAGTTATTCATGAAAAAGGTGATTCAAGCCCAATATCCTTGATAGTAAGTAGCTAGACAAGCTCTATTAATAGTACTCAGCAAGTGAACTTTTCCAATAGTGGAAAAAACTTTTATCAATTAATGTTCTCTGCATTTGCATAGGTTTTTTGTAAAGGCTTAAGCTTCAGATTAGAGCTGCAAATATAGATTTTTTTGTATTTTAATATTCTGCTAGACAGACTGAATGGAATTCAAATCATGTGAAAGGCTCTTCTGTGCGACCTCAGTCCATTGAACCTAAATAAAAAAACTTGAAAAGCTAAAATATACAGTTAATCAATTTGTCCAAACAATTTTACAGCAGACTGCACACTTTAAGTCTCTCCTCTCATTCTTCTTTGAACAGATCCTACCAAGAACTTACTAAGGTTTGAAAAAGCTGGTGAAACTTGGTGCAAGGCTGAAGTAACAAAATAATGAAAAATTATAAATTAATATAAAATTACAATTCAACCAGATGGTGCTTTGTATTTAATAAGAAATAGTGTGATAAGAGCTTGTACTCACAGTCAGTTCATCGCAGGTGCGGGGACATGAGGGTCCACAGCTACTGAACACAGTGCCTGTAACCTCTGAGCACTGAGTCACTGTGAACACAACACACAGTTAACATCTTCTATAACACACAAACGAGAGTCAAACAAATGCCATTTACAAAACAGTCTACCACAATGAAAGTCAGAAAAAGCAATACCTGGGCAGTGCTCTGTGTTACAGGCCACAAGCTCGGTTTTTAGGCCCTCACAGAAGTCTCCGTCTCCCTCAGTGGCTGGGTTGTCACATTCACGCCGGCGGCTGCGCACACCCCCACCACATGACTTGGTACACTCTGTCCAGGATGTCCACTCGCTCCATCCTCCATTACCTTTTAACAAGACCAGTGACATTTTAAATTGCATCCCTCTGCATACATCTACTCTCAGGAATAGGTCCGAAAGCTTGTGTAATTTCACACATGGTGGATCACTCACGGCTGCATGCTGTCTGGACGCACGCTTGATCCTGGCGGTCTGGGCCGAGGCAGGGAAGTCCAGCACCGGCCCGCTCGGGATTGGAACAAAAACGATAGCGTGACTGCAAGCCAGCACCACAAGACACTGAACACACACTCCATGGAGTCCAGGCTGACCAGCCACCATCCACTGCAAGGAGTTACACACTCAATTATAAACACATAAGTATACAAAATTCCCAGAAGGTAGAACATAGAAACCCCGGGGTGAATCTTACCATTGCACTCTACTTGGGTGCAGTTTAGCAGTCTTCCTGATTCACAAGTGCTGTAAGATAAGGTGATTGAGAAGAAATGATTTTAGCCAATCAAATTCTAAACGCTTCAGGAAAATGTTAAAAAGGAAAAAGTATTAGATAGCAAAAGCAGTAAAACTAAATCATGTAAAATCTAAAGTAAATGATAGGAAAAATAATTAAAATGAAGAATGCTGTTGTTCTTCTTCTTTCGGCTGCTCCCGTTAGGGGTCGCAACAGCGGATCATTGGTGCGCCTATTTGATGTGGCACAGTTTTTATGCCAGATGCCCTTCCTGACACAACCCTCCCCAGTTTTAACCGGGCTTGGGACCGGCACTGGGAGTACACTGTCATGTGCAACTCCAGTGGCTGGGGTCGGTTCTCTGGCTGAGAATCGAACCCGGGAACCACTAGTCCTCCAGGAACCCAATAAAATGAGAAATTCTCAATGTCCTCTTGTAAGTATCCGTGCAATGTCATTACCTAGCACTTTTTTTTTTTGCAGTCTAACAAGTTATATGACTGGGTGCTGACACGTGCAAAGCCAAATAATGCATCCTTCCAAACTACTGCCCACTCACGTTCATAGGGCAGCTAAAGGTGTTTGTTAGTGTTCTGTGTACATGAACATACAGATGCCTGTGAGATAGAAGCTGTCCATTGGGTCTTTGGTCTGCGCTGGGGTCTCCATGCCTGATACAGCTCTAGCAGGAGTATAGCAGAGAACAGCAACTATACTCCAAGGCTCTCCCGGATTGTGAAGCTCCTCACCCTATCATAGATAGTAAGCCCAGAAACCCTGCAGAGGAACCTCATTTTCCTCCACATGACTGAAAGCTTATAATTTCCATCATTACCCACAGTTCTTGACCATGGGTAAGGATAGGGACGTAGACTGACCAGTTCCATCCAAAAAAATTAGTTCCTGGATCACTACTCAGACTGGTACAGTAACTTTAAACACTGTTACGGACTCTCTTTTTCCATCTCTCATGAATGAGATCCTAACTTACATAAATTCCTCCACCCAAGGCAAGGTTCTCTCGCTTCATCTGAAGGAAGCATCCCATATACAGTCCATATACACATGGAAAACAACCAAACATTCCAGCATGTTTTGGCTTCAGAGATTCAGAGATTTTAATTCACTAGAAATGTTAATCCTATTTAATAACCTAATTGTAATGAAACCACTTGTTAAGAAATCATTACCAGTTGTTGCAGTCTTTATTGACCACAGCTCCAGGCTCATACTGTTCACCATCTACATCACAGCGACACAGAGGCAAAGACACACACCTCCCATTCTGAAGGACACACAACATGATTAAGCAATGAGACAGGTGTGGAGCAGTATTTTAGATATCCAAAGCAGCATTTACACACCTGTAGTGCAGAACCCTGTGGGCACTGACATCCTGGTGAACAGGTGGAGTTTATTTCTGTCTCCGTCCCCAGATCAGAGCAGAGCAGCACCTCTCTTACACATGCTGTCCACTCCTGACCACCAGCACAGCCACTGCCATCACCTACCACACATACACACATGCACACACACATAGAGGAAGTAAAGAGACACAGTAAAAAATAAATAATTTATGAAAGAAAGGCCATTTTTTTAAACTTGTAGCACCATGCACAAACATGTAGTGTGTACACACATATTGTTGTGCATATGTACTCACTGCAAGGGTGCAGGTTACAGGCGCTAAACTGCTGTGGTGTGCCGTGAGATCTGATTGGACCTCGGGTTCTGCTCCTGTATCCACCACCACAGGACACTGAGCACTCAGACCATGCACTCCATGGGCCCTTCACACCTGGAAACACACAAATACACACAAAACAAGCATACACCTATCACATATCAGTAAATCTGTTTATGTGGAGCATCCACCACACAAGTCTTTGTATAACTATAGAAACGATAATGTATTAGAACTGGTGCATTAATATAAATCTTAGGGCTGGAGCTGCTGTCAGAGCTGCTGCTAAAAAAATAAATCAGCACCTTCTGACCAATAAATGAAATGTGATTAGTGTGTTTGATAGTTTAGAACTGCATATCTCTTAAAGACCTACCACTACAAGGGTAGATGCTACATGTGTCTAGCTCAGCACGGTCACCGACACAAGGAAGGCCCCCAAATGCTGGCGGAGGATTGGTGCCTGAGCGGTACCGCCTCCTGATGCCAACATCACATGTCCTGCTGCATGCACTCCAGGATGTCCACTCACTCCAACCACAATCAACTGGATGAAAACATGCATGTAGGGACTAGTGGAAGCATTTAACATGGCACTGTATAGATTTGTGTAAAGCAATTAAAGAAAAGGCTTGAAAGGAAAATCCATCTCACCAGGGCAGGGAGCTGTGCCACACTGCATCTCTCCATTAATGCAAGTGCTGTTAACATGTAATCGCAAAAACACACAAAGCAGATACATGACTTTGAATATATTTCAGTGTAGCAAGAAGTAAAAAATGAATAGCCATCAAAGATTTAAACAAGACTGAAAAAAAAAAGTGAAACAAGACTGACATGAGAATACATACCAGTTGTTGCAGGCATCGTACAGCACACTGGCACCCTGCGTATAGAGCACCCCCTGGTGGTAGCAGGGGCAGTGGCTGAGACGCACACAGGAGTTGTTAAACAGGTAGTGGCCTGGGGAGCAGTAGCAGCCATCATAGCACTCTGTGGCACACTCCACCGAAGTCATAGCATCAAGGCACACACGTGGACATGCTCCTCCCTGTGCCTGGCACTGCTCTTTAGTCAAGTAGCTCATACCAATTGGACACACATCTGCAAATACATACAGAAAACCAAAACAATGGATGTTTAGTGATTATTGCAAGGACTTGTGATGCATAGATCAAACATTTGGAAAGTAACTATGATTTTTTGGGGAAAAAAAGAATCCTATAAGTGATATAAGTGGTTGCTTTATATGTTGTAGTTTTACTGCTATTAATATTAGAGTTAACTTAAGTACCAAAGTAAACCCATGCTAATGTCATGGTAAAGAGTATATCAACCAGAGCTACCTTATTATATCAAAGTAAAACTGTGACCATAATTAAATACTATAATAATTAAATAATGTATTTAATACTGACCCTAATATATCATAGGTAACCCATTGTTAAGGAAAGACACTACAGGTAAATAATATCATTTTTTCAAAACAATAAATGTTACAATACATTCGTACCTTGATTGCTGATTATTCTTACAATTAGTTAGTATTAGTATTTCAAAAATTGACATTTATTTTTGCAATTGAGTCTAATTAAATATGCATAAATTTGTATACTTATTAAAACCAAAAATCTAATCTTTTGATGTTGTTTTAACTTTCAAGAAAGATTGTTACAGAACAGTTCATTAGAAAATAATTTCGCTATTGTTTAATCAAGAAAATATTTTATGCCATTTTAGTATAAAACTAACAATGATCAAGCTTTTGAGATTAGGGATATGAATAAATGTAAGATTTATTGAATGCTGGTTATGTAGAAACTGATTTTAAGAAAAAATGGTTTTAAAAATATAATGTGCTTTCATGTATTTCCACACTAGTTATTGGGGTTTATAAGGTTTATAAATAAAATTGAAAGCAAGCTTTCCAGGAATATATATATACACACACACACACACACACACACACACACACACATATATATATATATATATATATATATATATATATATATATATATATATATATATATATATATATATATGTATATATATATACATACACACACACACACACACATATATATACAGTATATATATATATGATGTGATTGTGCCAAGTGGGCCATGTTTAAACTTCCACAAAGTTTCCAATAGTGTAGTGGACATGAGTATACCAGAAAAAAAAACTGAAAGACATAGATTCAACTAAGAAAGACATAGATTCAATTTATCCAACAATCCAAAAAAAAGATTGATGTGACCAAAATTATCGCTTCTACCTACAGTGTCTTGCTTTAATTTTAGTACTTGTGTAATATTCTGAAAAAAAAAAAAAACAACATAAAGCTATATGTTCATATAGTGAGCAACAAAACCTGTGCAGGGCTGGGAGTTGCAGTCTCGGGTCTGTATGTGAGGTCCCACGCAGCTGCTGCCTCCATACAGAGGGGGAGGAGAACTACAGAAACGTTCTCGCGTCTGAACCCCAGAATCACACTCAGACGAGCACTCAGACCACGCAGACCATGCTGACCAACCACCATGTACTGCAGAGGCAAATGGAAAAGTAAAAACAGCACATAAATATCACTCCCAGACCCAAAGTATGGAGACATGTGCTGTATATCTAAAGTACTTCATGACAATTTGTATAAGAGGGGGAGAATCTGCTTATCTGTGTGTACCTGGACAGTGTAATGTGTTACAGGGCTCATGCTCTTCCCCGTCCCCAAAGCAGGAGGCGGAGTCAGTGTGGTTACAGCTCCTAAAGCGGCGTCTCAGTCCCACAGCATCCACGTGATAGAAACATGTCTTACTGCACTCGGACCATGAAGACCACTCACTCCATGGAGCTCCTTTTAGAAATGATGAAACAGGAAATGAAAAAGCGGAAAAGGTTTATATGCTTGATAGCTATCACATGTTTATCACATCATAATCTGACCTGGGTGACCTATTTGTATAAAGAACCTCTGAATGTGTCATTTTAAGCCTGTAAAATAAATCATAATCTGTTTTTAATAATTATTTTTAGTATGTTTGTAATGCCTAAGAAATCACTAAAATGGCCTGGTGTCAGGTCCACACAAACCATAAACTACACTCCCCAGAACACACTGCTGTTAACCCACTCCCAATCACCAGACTTCTGAGCACACACACACCTGTTGCCAATCCCACACACTCACACACACACTTTACTCAGTTTGTCCCGTGTATCTGACTTTAACCAAGCTTTGTTTTCAGTGTTGGTTACTCTGGTTTTCTGATTATTTGCCTGTTTCCGGATTCTCGTGTTTTGCCTTAGCCCAGTATAGTTTGTTGATCGCCTGACCTAAGCCTGTTTTTGACCTTGATCTTGCCTGAAGTTTTGGATTTGTTTACACTGCTTGCACTAAAGACTCTTAACTGCAACTGCACCTGTCTCAGTCCACCTTTCATGACACCTGGAACATCTGGAAACTACAATTACAATTTACAATTATTAACCACCAATTTACTTTTTTTTATTAATAAGCATGAAGATACAAATTGGAAATTACCCCATGTTCCCCTGCCATCCCAAGCCCATCCCTTTCTCCACAATCCTCTTTATGTTAAGCTCTTACCTATGGCTTGTTGAGCTAGTACACGTTGGAAAGAGATAAGTGTAACCCTCAGACTGAATAAAAGTTCAAAGATGAGACATTAGCTCACTAACATCATGAAAAATGGGAATGGTAAGTATAATTATTGACTTTTACCTAAGCTTCTACTGTCATTCCTCCAGCTACTGTACAACTATAGTACTGTAGTACTGTATTGTACTGTACTGTATAGTTAATGATGGCACTTAACTAGCTAAATAACTGCTAGCATATGTCACCAGGGAGATTTCAGAATTTGATTTACATTTTCCTATTCAAATTATTTTATATAATAGTAGCAAAACCCGCTAAACAACAATGATTCTGTTCATCACTAATGTCACACCAGCTCAGGCCATTACACCTCCTCACCAGCAGAGGTCACCCTCTCCTGAGTCCTAACATACCATTTCCAGGTCACTTCCTGGTGTACAACCTGTAATACACCTTTGGCTAATGGGCTTATTTCACAAACGCTTCCGTGTTCTTCTAAGTATAGCTCCTGTGTTTCCATTATTTTCACTACACTCTCAATGGCGGTATTTAGTCTGTGTCCACAATAGCTCCTGAAGATGAGCATCAATGACATGTAAAAATCCTTGCAAAATCTCTGTGAGGCTTTAACCTGTATGCATCACCATATATAAGACATCTACAAATATAAGAAATGAAGTCATATAAACACCTTATATAAATAAAGGATAAAAGTTAGAGAAAACTAAAGGACGATCCATTTCACTGTACTGAATATAAATAATGATGCTGGAAATGCAAGAGTCACACTATTTCAGACAGGAAATTCATCAGAGCCCTGAATGCAAGTAGTCCATCTCAGCGTTTGTAAGTTCTGAGCTACTCTGATTGTCATTATTGTGTTTGACCCTTGCCCCGCCAGTTGTTGCCCTGCTTCTGTGTTTGACCCTTGCCACCATTTCGACAATTTTGGCATGGATATACTGTATAAATTAAAAATCCCTCCTGCACATCGTCCCTTCACCATATCCTGATTCCTGTTTTAGCTAAGTTTAGCTAGCTAGCAATCATAAATTAACAAATAACAATCATAAATTGCTGGAATCTGACCTGGTGGACAGGGTGTGTAGCATTGCCGTGCCTCTGTAGAGTCTCCAACACATGGCTCTACATTCACTGCTTCAGAAGGACTCAGAACTGACCTTTTGGGAGGGATAATTATAATTTAATAAAGAGTTTTTAAATAGGTTACAAATGATCTACGTAGTGCTGGAAGATAACTCTACCTAAAGCGTTGCTGTATGCCGATTCCGCAACTGCTATCACATGAGGTCCATGACGACCAGGCTGACCAGTCACATTTGGGGATACAGCTGGAGTTGTCACAGGAGACATGACCATCTTGACACATGCTGCAGAATAAACACAATAATAATAATAAATTTGGTCACTATTCTCAACTCTGCTAGAGAATTAAGAGAAGCATCACTCACCAAAATGTACAGTTGTCTATGATGACCTCTTCCCCCGGTTGAAGCACTGACCCTTCCCATAAGCATGCACATTTGCTCACATTGACACATTGTCCATCTTGAAGGAACAAACCAACTGGACAACGACACCCTGGAAAAACAAATTGAAACATCCTGTTGCTTGATGCTATAAAATGGCTTTGTTGATGTCATGAAATATAACAGAACTCTTATGTTAGGTCAGTGCTACCTGTTATACAGTGGGAGGAGCAGTTAGTCTCAGAGTTAAGGTCTGAGCAGGTCAAAGAGCACGGCTCCACTCTACCCGCCGCACAGTCCGCGTCTGTCACCAGCACCAGGCCATTAGTGCAGCCTAGAGCAAACCACAGCTATCAATCACAGCAAGAGGGGATAACTCACAGCTGAAGGGAAATTCACACACAGACAAACCCTAAAGTCTATATAGTCAGAGCAATGATTAATACCCAGGTAGCAGACAAACATCTAACCAATGCTGGTACAATGTGTACAATTTATGTCTTTATTTCAATTTGTTTGTACATCCCTTTTGCACATCCTGTACATATATTTCATATTTCTTATTCATTTCTGATTTTTAAATTTTAACTTTAATTTAGCATTTAATGCACAGTCTAAAGAGAAGTAGGCCAGGTTTCCATTTCACTGCAAGTTATATAGTGTATACAATTGTGTATGTGACAAATAAAAATCTTGAATCTTGAATTTATATCAAGCAATGTAATAAGTAACTTGTTTGCTAAGTGGGAAGATGTTTCTACAGTAGTGCTTTTTAGTAACGGTAAATTCCTGTTCTTAATATCTATAAAATTTCTATTCTTGCTTAGACAAGAATGTTTATTCAGCTGATGATTATACTCAATTTTGTTTTACTTGGCTTAAAAATGCCTCCGGAACAAGAAGTTTAGAAAAACAGGAATGTAAAGCAACTCAAGGTGGTTATACTTATTAGCAATTTAATAAATGACCCAAAAATCACTAGGATAGAAGAGTATATTATGGAGAAAGCACAGGATTTTTAAAAAAATGCTGCAAAGTCGAGATGTAAACATCGATGCATAGGCTGTTTCTGTGCTATAAGTGTTTAATGCGTTGCTAAATTAAATGTTCAGCAGCTGTTACACTAACACACCTGTCTGTGAGTCTGTGCCAGTTCCACATTGGTGTGTGTTGCAGCTCTGAGTCTGCATGGTCATCCCCTCACACTCTTTCCCACCGTTTTTGGGTGGAGGGTTTGAGCAAGATCTGCTCCTTATCTTCAGGCCACCACCACATTCAGCATCACACTCTGACCACTCACTCCACTCAGCCCACTGTCCGTCCACTGAGAGAGGGAGAAGGACAGGGACAAGAAAGATACAAAGGAATAAGTGGAGAGAAAAAATGTTAAAAGAGACATAAGAAAGAATAGAGAAGAATAAAACACAGAGAGAAATGAGGCAAGAAAGAGTGGAACCCCGAGCATCATTCAACATCCTACTACCCACTGAACTGAAAAATCAGAAATATAATACAGTAAGAAAAAAATAAAACAAGAAAAAAACCTCAGTTGGAAAACTAGCTCTCACCAGGGCAGGCCTGGAGGAAGCAGGCTCTGCTGTCAAACTGTGCTCCCCCACAGGAGCCCCCGGGCCGAGCATCCCTCAGGATCTTACGCTGCCGGAACAGAGAACCCAGACCACATGACACGCTGCACTGACTCCACGCAGTCCATGCAGACATCACACAGTCCACTGCAGGACAGAGCAAAGACACAGAGGAGCTCGATCACAAGCACAGGAGAAAAACTGTACTTCTTGCCAGGCAATTTTTAATTTAATAGTATTTCTTTTTTTTGCTTGGGTGAATAGTGACAAGAGGTTGAACTGCACATTAGACATTTGCTACAAGTTTAGCTCAGAAGTTTAAACAGAACCATCCATCCATTTTCTATACTGCTTATCCTACACAGGGTCGCAGGGAGCCCAGAGCCTACCCCAGGGGACTTGGGGCACATGGCATGGGACACCCTGGACTGGGTGCCAACCCATCGCAGGGCACAATCGCACATACACACACACACATTCTCCATTCACACATTATGGACAATTTGGAAATGCCAGTCAGCAATGTATGTCTTTGGACTGGGGGAGGAAACCGGAGTACCCGGAGGAAACCCCCTGATCCACGGGGAGAACATGCAAACTCCGCGAACACAAGGCAGAGGCAGGAACTGAGGCAACAGTGCTAACCACTAAGCCACCATGCCCCCTGAACAGAATATTTAAGCTTTAAATGCATTTACTGTATTTTCCTAACATTTCTTGCTATGCAAACAGCCAATGATATTGTAAAACTGTCAAAACTTTTTATTCACTATAACAAAATAGTATAATGATATTTATATTTTGATCTAAAAACTTTTGTTATTTTTATGGTTCATATTTATTGTACATTTATTAGTAATTTGTCCCAAATCAAAAAGGTGAGTTATAGTAGGAAGGGCTTAACTGAGGAAAAAAAAAACTGATGAGATGAAGAGGTGAGCAGGTTGCTAGCACATGTGTGCATTCAAGGGTTGCATTTTTAAAACTACATGTAAATATCATGTGCAAAATTGTTACCCAGTGTTAAGAGGCATTTTGCAAAGAAATTATTTTCCATAATTTTCCACCATTCTCAGTATTTCAAACAAATTACTAAGAAAGAAAAGCACAAACAAGATTCTGGATAAGACTAAATTAGGTGTGCTATGACAAAAGGGCAACTTTCTAATACTTTCTACTTTCTGTCATTAGAGAACTGCAATAGTGCACCTACCACAGTTTCTCTCATCTGAGCCATCGGCGCAGTCTTTGTGGAGGTCACACTTCTTGTCCAGACGCACACACTCTCCACTGCTGCAAGTGAACTGTTTGGCAGAGCAGGGACTTGGCACCAGGGGGCGACGTGTAGGTGTTGATGGAGGAATTGTGGAGGAACCTAATAGATGAGATTAAGCAATACTATACACCAAATAAGCTGTATTACCAAAATAAACCTAACTTTTTTCAGTGAACTGAGCATGGTGAGTTTTTTGTGTGAATATATGTACCGCAATGATGTTCGTCTGAGCCGTCTGGGCAATCCTTTCTTCCATCACACACAAGTGTTGCATCCACACAGCCAAAACTTTTGCAGGAAAACTGGCCCACTACGCACAGTACTCTGGGTAAACCACCATCATGAGGTGTCGTTATGTTCCTCAATCCTATAATAAATATCAATAATACATACCATAATAAATAAATAATAAATATATATTGTATCTGTCTTTCTGTATATTTTAGAGCGATTTCTAAATCTCAGCCTGCAGTACTGAACACACAGTACATGTGTATACCTGGCTGTCCAGTCGGTCCCTGAGGGCCAATACCAGGTACACCAGTAGCAATGGGGGAAACACTCGCCACTCCTGGACGGCCATCTTGTGGAGTCTTGGTGTGTACTCCTGGAGATCCTGATGTGTAGTTCCGGTATCCAGGACTTCCTGATGTTACAGTGTGATTCCATAAACCTGGTAATCCCGGAGTGGGAACTGTGCCTAAAGATGAAGAGAACACAAACATGTTGTGTTCATGTCAAATGGAAATTGTGTGTTTTTATAACATGATGTCACATCCTGTCAAGTTTATGCTTTCAAAACATTTCTAGTAAAACTAGTAATTACACGTCTGACGAATATATGAGCATTAGTGTAATTCCAACATGTACAACACAATACAAATCACAGGTTTGTCAATAACAATATTCATGACAATAATAAAAGGTTTAGTCATTGTCAGATAGCTGAAGCTAGATGTTTTGAAATTCAAAATTCAATCAAATACTGCACTGCCAAGGCTAGAACATGTGAATGCTAGTGCAGGAGGGGAAGCTTTCTGAATCATGATTGACAGCTGAGTAGATTTGCCTCTCTGTTCTGATTGGTTAGATGTTGGTGTTTCATGTATTTACATTTACATTTATGGCATTTGGCAGACGCCCTTATCCAGAGCGACTTACAATAGTGCTTTGAAGTCTATCAAAAATACATTCTGATATTGGCTCGGTAGGTCACAAACTAGGAATACCATCAGTCCAAAACTCTGTTGGGGAGGGTTTTTTTTTTTGTTTTTGTTTTTTTGTTTTTTTTTGTTTTTGTGAAAGTGCTAATTTAAGTTTAAATTATTTAAATTATTTACAAATCAGGAAGTGTCACAGAGATGGGAGTTTCTCCTCTGAGCAGATAACTGTGATGAGAACTTCCCCATATATTCCAAAAATATTCCAGAATAGTGACTTACCAATCACCGACACCATTTTTTTTTTAAAAAAAAACATTAATTTATAAAACATTGCCTTGGAAAATGGTCAGATATTTACGAGTTGTTATGGAGTGTTGCGGAGCATGACAAGGTCACAATTTAGAGCTGGATATAAAAGAATGTGAAAATGGAGAAGATCAGACTACCAACCACACCCACAGTTGTCTATGTGTATCCTCTTAGTGGAAGTTGAGCTTATGTGTAGTCTTCTTATTAATTATGGACAGATATCTGTATAGTTGAAGATATATAATTAGAGACTAATCCAGAAGCTCTGGGGGTAAGACACATTTTTTCTACATATGCATATGTTTCTGTTTTGATTGTTATAGAAATGGTCAGATCAAGACTGTGATTGATTTTTGCTGTGTCGTTGCCAGAGAAATCTCTACTTTCTACCTAATACATGTCAAACAAGACTCTACAGTTCTCTGCAATCATGAACACTGTGTGGCCGAAAGTTTGTGGACACCTGACCATCACAGCCATATGTGCTTTTTGAACATCTTATTCCAGATTTAGTCCCTTACTGCTGTTATAATAACCTCCACTCTTCTGGACAGGCTTCAACTATTTGCTAATTTCTTGACCAATGATTTGTTGACCATTAAAAGCTTAATATTTTGGTCTTGGCCTTTTTTTTCCCCAGGATTGTACATATGTGTGTGATGGTCAGATGTCCACATACTTTTGGCCATATAGTGTATTTGTAAAGTCATAAGGTGACTTTTTAGCATCAGACAGTTTCAAGGAGATTCTTCAAGTTGATCTAAATTCCTAACAAATCTAACTTTCACAGTTGTGACAGCAAGAATGAGACATAATGAGACAAGAATGAGACATTACCCACCACTGTAATCTACCTGCTGCTATGTACACTTTGTATTTGTCAGGCCAGTTTCTGATAGTAAGCTATTAAGCATTCAGCTATTTTGTACTGTCTCAGCTATTAAGAGTCCATTAATTAATGTACTGTGCTACAGGAAAGCACTAAAATAGTCTGTCAGTGATTTGTTTTCCTGCCATTTAGTGATAATGTAGACATAAAGTAGACTCACCACAGTGCAGCTCATCTGAACGATCTGCACAATCTGGCCTGCCATCACAGAGAGCTGTCACAGGCACACACTCCCTGTTCACACAGGCAAACTGACCAGGCTCACAGAGACTCGGTGTCACTACACCAACTCCAGAAGGCGCTGTGGTCACTTCAGCAGTGCCAGGAGTGACTAATTCTTCTATGTGCAGAAAACGTGCATGATTACAGTAGTTAAAGCTACACTTTAATTAGAATTAGATTTTAATGATTTCAATTTCACTTATTGATTTGACATATTGTGTTAAATTTAAATAGTTCATGGACATGTGTTGTTCAAGTATCTCAATTTCTTTATAAAGAAAAGAGACAACGCTTACCTCCTCTGCAGCCCAGGATCTCCACTCGGAGATAGAAAGTGTGGCGGTACTGCACTGGTATGATACGCAGGTAACGAGCCCTCACCAGTCTACCCAGCCAGCGTGTTACTGGTGTCCTGCCTACCATCCGCACCTCAAAAATCTGTCAGCAAGATGAAGTGAAGTCAATTCATGATCATTAAAAATTACGCCTTACATCATATGAAGTATGATTCAGCTTCAAAAGACACACCATGCACCCTAACCTTGACTTTAGAGAATAAGAACAGTTTCGTTATCATTAAGGAAGTGTAAGTAACTGAGAGATGAGTATATTCGAGTGTTTTTTTTAATTATTATTAGGTATGCTATACCTTTGGGGCTGAGCCCTTGTCTCCACTCTCAGTAAAGTCTGTGAAGTGGTTCTCAGACAGAGCGAACGCCAGACGGTACTTGGAGAGGTAGCCCCACATGCGCTCACTGCCCTGAGTGATTATCCCTGATATCCAGGTGGGCTCCAGAAAATCCACCTGGAAGTAAGGCTGGGGGTCTCCTGGTAAAGGGCTCCAGCCTGGTTCCATCACTAAACTATTTGGAGAATATTATAGAATACCAGTTAGTGAAAATAAATTCTAGAGGATTCATTCACTGTCAGAGCAAAATTAACTGCCCAAAATACAAACACTGTAAATATAAGGTACAACAATGATCCTTAAGTAAGGAATAAAACATAAAATTATCAATGATAATTGATAAACCTTTGTTACTCTTATCACCCTGAAAAGGATTGTTTTTCATTAAATTTATGTTCTGAAGCATGTTCCTCCTCTTTAAAAGTACAATGTACAAAAAGCACCATGGATTGTACTTTTTGTTGTTTTACAGTTACATTTAATGTTGATGGATCATCTGAGAAACAAGTTAATTCCTATTATTACTTACATTATAATAGCTATAAACAGTCGTTCCTTAAATGAGATTTAATAGTACACTACATCTTCTAGGGCCTATAACTAAAGATATACTTTATGTGTCACTGAGTGTACCACCTTAGTGATAACATACTATATAGTCTTGGCTACACTGTACACTGTGTACACTGTTTTAACCATAGAGCTCAATTATGTCTTATAAGAAAGATTCAGCTCAGAAAACACACCAGATATGAGATACAGAAAAAAGATGAGGTTTGTTTCAAATCAGACACATTCCTCTAATCCAGAGATAAACATTATGCAGCTTTTTCTCCACTATACATGCCCTGACACTCACACATTAGGGACGATGTTGAGGCGGCCCGTGTCAGCTGGGTTATTCTCTCTGGATGATGAGGCGGTCAGCTGACCATAGTGCACACGGCCATCCTCCAGTCCCAGAGGAGAAGAGCAGATATCTGTGGAGCGCAGATACTACTTACATCAATTATTTAACTCTTAGCATATTTTCTGTTTCCTTAGTAACAAATCAAACTTAACAATCTTGCTGCTTGAGCAAAGAAAGGTTTACATATAATTAAAGAATTAAAATGATTACAAGCTTGTTTTTAATCTTATGTACCATATGCTTGAACTATAACTATACTACCAACTCTTGTAGGAACATTTTAAACTTGTTTTCATTTGATGTACCTGCTTTCTCTTTAATGAATCTGTACCTCTAAGATTTTATCTCACATCCCAGGAAAACAAATAGATATTATCATGGGAAAAGCATTGAAACATTGAAATAACATTGAAATAACAATTACAGAGAAGAGATATTTGTCATAGACACTCAAGTCAGTCTTATATACAATAAGTACAAATTACAAACAAACAAACACATCAGTGCTGTAAAACAAAAATGTTCAGCAGTACTAGTTACCCAGAGAGCCAGGTTCTTCATGCTATACGAAAGAAAGAGGACAGAGAGAGAGAGAGAGAGAGAGAGAGAGAGAGAGAACATCAGTTATATGCAAAGTAAAGTACAATACCAAGTTTGCAACTTGATATGCATAACTCTGAATGAAAGCAACATACTGTATATAAATCAGTAATAACAGTACAGTAATAACCTTTAAATAGAATCAAGGTCTTTCTTTAATCTTATTTATTTTTCTACACTGCATGGCCTCTTTCAATGCATTATTGGATTTTTTTTTTCTTTACACTATTAAACTATTAGCACATTGTGTTTCAGGTCTTACAGGCGTAGCAGCGGTAGTTGGTGTATTTGCTGACATGACAGCAGCCATACTGGGCGTCCTGAGTGGAACAGGCGTGGGTGTGACATGGGTGCGATTCGTTTCAGAGCCACAGCCCCTCTCATCAGCTCCATCCAGACACTGAGGAAGCCCATCACAGCGCTGTGCAGCCTCAATACAACCCCCTGGAGGAGGGCATGAGAACTGACCTCTAGGACAGCCTCTGGAGCTCGGGGTAGGAGATGGTCGAGTGCCTAAAAGATATTAGACTTTTCAGAGTAGGACAACACACTGAAAAGGCTTACATAACTGTAATATAAATTAAAAAGATGTGAAATAAAATACATGAGATTTTAAGTGTAATCAGATTTGGGTTTAGACTTATGTCTGCCACAAAGCAGGTACAGTTCTGGAGAAATTTATGATAATGTGCTTTATCATTAATACTTTTTTTATTCTTTCAGTCTTTCTGTTTAAAGCACTTCAGGATTTTAGGTAAATATGTTGTATAATCATTTGAGATTGAGATTTTGACCCAAAATTAAACTAAGTGCCACAGAAATGAAGATAATTATGTTATGAAGTGATTTCTTTTATATAAATAGGCAATAAAACACAATGGCGTGTGCTGTTAGAGAAAAATAATAAACAACGAATGGTATGATCTGTAATCACAGATCACAAAGTCTTTACTTTTTTTTTTCAATAACACTTCAAACTGTTTAATTCCTCTTATACCACAGCAATTTGCCAGTGCTAACAATTTAGTATTAATTAGAAGGATACATCATACTTTTTATAGTGACATTTAAAGTTGTGGAACACATTAATTGCTGTTATCACTTACGTTATAGCAGCTATAAACAGTCACTCCATCACAATCTTCTCCATTTTCTCTCGCTTAAATTTAATAGGACCAAAAAATGTACCTTGGTATGTTACTGAACCTGAAATTACAGCTTCATCTCTGACTGTTACAAAGCACTGATTTTCATTAATATAATAATAGTTTATTAATATAAACCTTGCAGCCAAAACTACTATCAGAGCTGCTGTTATAGAAAATTAATCAACAGCTTCTGACCAATCAGAACTGTGTACAGTAGTAAAGACCTTGTTTATATCCATGACCCACCACAGCTGTGTTCATCTGAACCATCTCCACAGTCATTAACCCCATCACAGAGGACTCCCTGTGGTCCACTAGGAACACAGCGGCCATTCCCACACTGGAACTCCATCTCTCGGCAGGGCCTGAGTGACACCGTGGGAGCAGGAGTAGACAGCCACTCATACTCTGATGAGTGACGAAGTGGAAGAAAAAACAGAAGGAGAGAATACATGTCAGATTTCAGACTCCTGACCTATACGAAACTGTGGCTGGAGAAACAGAGCAGCCTGAAAAAAGAATACAAGTATGAATAATATGATAGTACAACTTAAGAGTAGTGTACAATTGGGTAACATTCTGTTTTGCTCTGCTACACATATCAGCAAAAGGGAAATGAGCTGTACACACCATCTCCACACCCCATCAACTCCACTCGCAGGTAAATGCCATTCTGGAAGTCATGAGGCAGCACCCGCACAAACCGAGCTAACACCATCCTGTCTAGTCTGTTCTGCGTAACACCTCGATCATCATGGTTACCCAGGAACACCTGCAGACAGGTCATTATTCAATAGAATCTGATACTGTAAGGAATTTATATGGAATTTACTGTACATGCTAACATTCTTAATAACCCAATCATCATCACTTACCTTATACCAACCTACATTCACTATCCACTCTATAAGGAACATTAATGTTCACATGAAACATCAGAATGGGGAAAAAGTGATCTCAGGGATTTCGATCATGGCGTGGTTGCTGGTGGAAAATGAGCTGGTTTGCATATTTCAGACCATTTCTGACCAGTTTTGGTGACCCTGTGCCCACTATAACCTCAGTTCTTGGCTGACAGGAGTGGAACTTGATGTGGTTCCTTGCTGTTGTAGAACATCCACCTTAAGGTTCAACGTAGTGTGCATTCTGAGATGCTTTTCTGCTCAACACCAATGCAAAGAGAGGTTATTTGAGTTACTGTACCCTTTCTGTCAGTTCAAACCAGTCTGGCCATTGTTCTCTGATGTCTCTCATCAACAACACATTTCCACCTGTAGAACTGCTGCTCAATAGATGTTTTTCGCACCATTCTGTGTAAACCTCAGAGACTGTTATGCGTCAAAATCCCAGATCAGCAGTTTCTGAAATAATCAAACCAGTCCATCTGGCACCAACAACCATGCCATGGTCAAAGTCTCTGAGATCACTTTTTTTTCCCCCTATTTTGATGTTTGATGTGAACATTAACAAAAGTTCTTCACCTGTATCTCCATGATTTTATGCATTGTGATCTTGCCACACAATTGACTGATTGAGAAATGAATGAATGATCAGGAGTAGAGGTGTTTCTAATAAAGTGATCGTATATCACTTTCTATTGTTTACTATTGCTTTCTATTTATTCTATTGTTTTGGGCCTTCCTACTACAATTCCAAAAACACACTCACCTTGGCTTTAGGGCGAGCATCTGTGATGAGCTCTTTGTAGGTGAACCACTGGCTGCCGTTAGTGCTAAACTGCAGGTAGAAACTGGACACAAACGTGTCAAACTGTCCACCACCTTGAGTAAGCAATCCTAAGATGCACAGCACAGGTACAGTCTAAGCATTACTGTGTTTACTACGGCTCAGTAAATCATGTCATCAGAGAGGGCTATACATTAGCGGACCATGGTTATGTGTTTTGAGGCAGATGTCACAACACATGAGGTAGACAGAGATGAAATTGAAAATCACTGGAGTATTGCTTTCATTACATCAATGTAGTAGTGTAGAACAATCAAAAATCAAAATTGCTGGTTTATTCCACTACTGTGTCTGCAGCATTAAAAACAACTGTGTGTATTTAACCCTTATGACACGCACCTGTGATGTTGTATGGTCTGAGCAGGTCGATCTGCAGGTAAGGGGCCTGGCTGTGGTGTGTATGGCCATGAGGGGAAGATGGAGCGAGCTCCCTGTACTCCTCAGGTTCAGGGCTCCAGCCCTGCAGGTCACTGTGAGGGTCATGAAAGTGGAGGCGCCCTGCGGAGGCCGGATGATCAGGCTGCTGTGACGAGGCACTGAAACTGGAGGTAGGGAGAGACTGCACTCCCAGCGGAGACCAACACTCATCTATAAAGAACACAGAGGAAGTGAAGTAGATTCAGGAGGCTGATGAATGCACTTCAGATCATCTCTATCTGTTTTCAGTCGAACTACTTTAAATGTGAAACCAGAACAAGAAAAAATATTCAGATGACATAGTAAATAAACTTTATTGCTGCAGTAGAGATAGGCTGATTTATTTTTATTTTTTCATTTGATACTTGGGTCAAACTACGGATTGTAGTATTGATCAGTAGCTGATAAAGAACCACCATTTTTAACTCTAATCATTGCCAAGGTTGTTTAACATCCCTTGCGTCTACCTTTACCAATGTTTTCTTTCAGCTAATGAGATAAGAAATAATGAAACCAACTAAGATACTTGGCTTTGCATAAAAAAGAAGAAAATTGTCAGTCAGTAACTCATGCTGCAGGATATGTAAAATGTACTTCAGTGGATTAGATTTGGATTAGTACTTCAGTGGATTAGGAAGCATGTCTGATGCCATTTCAACATTTTAGGGTAATATCGGTCTGATACTGATACTCAACACTGTGGTACTTTCACACCAAATCACAACTCTAGATTTAGGTGATTGCACTAACATTAAAGGAATATTTCAGTATATAATCTCTATTCGGGACATCTGTAGTGTATGGGTCATTCTGAAGACATTTCAGTTTTCTTCTTAGGTAATCACCAATACAAATGCAGACAATAGATTAAATATTAGATTAAAAAACTTCTGCAGTGCTCTAAAGGGATGTACATTGAGGTCCACAAGACTGAGGCCACTAGTGAAAACACCTGTATTTTGCATTCTTTTCTAATTTAATACAACAATTTTCATTACAAATTATATTATTGACAAAAACTTGAGTGAAAAGTAGAATCTTTAAAATATTTATATGAATTTCAGAGTTTCTTAATATTTGGTATGTTCACTTTTTTGCTTTAATGACAGTGTGTACTCGAGCTGACACGGACTCTTCATTTTAGATCAAATCTATCCAAGTGTCGTCTAAACACATGCTTCAATAGAAGCGATTAGGCATGAGGAAAAAATGTGACCTTTTGTACAAAGCAGTTAACATGATCAATATCACTAAATGGCTTACATTTAAATAGAGACCTAGAAATAGTGCAGAATCATGAATATTAAATATCAAAGATATTGGACATTTACTTTCTTTGTTTTAGATATATCAAAATTCTAAAACTTTCTGTTTATTTCCAATTTTAAATTAAAACTTTTGAACCCCATTGCACATGCCTCTGAACATCAGAAAAAATGTATTATTTTATTTTGCTACAATCATCGGGCCATATTCAGAACTACATGCACATAGTTAATACAGAATTTGTGCACAGTATACAGACCTCAGACATAAGTGTGAGAGTTGCACACACAAGTTTCCGACCTTCTCTTTCACAATATCAGCTCAATTGCTCAGTTTGATGAATCCACAATACGTCAGGCTGAAATTAATATTTTTGCTGTAAATTCAAAATAAAATAAAATAATAACCTATGGAATTACATTAATTAATGGTATCATCTGTTAAAAGTCCATAAAAGTTTTGTCCATAAAAGCTTTTTTTTTCTCTGCACAGAGCAATGAGACTGCATCTTAATTGGGGACAATGCTTATCTCAGGACCAAGTTTTATAGATAAAATTATTGAACATCGCTTACTTCAAGTGAGCTGTAAGTGTAGCTGGATTGACATAACATTTGGCTTACTCTGAATATGACCCAAAGTCATCTTGAATACGTCTACTAAACATTTTTTTGACAAATCAGTAAAAAGCCTTCCTTCCTACTCCCTCAAAATATCTACCATTTTTATCTACACTATTTTAACTGACCTCCAGGTGGGAGAGGAAACGTCAGCACAAATGGTGTGACCTCTGGTGCCATGGAGGACTCAACAGTGATCGGCAGAACTGCTGGGGTTGTTGTGATGGTACTGACATTCTGGGCTAAAAGGATTTAAACAAATAGTAGGTTTGTACCTTGTTGCCATTCAAATCAATATTTTCACTTGATTCTATAACATGCTGGTCAGTTACCATTGTCTTCACAATAGCAACACCTGTTTTCTTCCCCTGGTATCAGAGTTTGACCCTGTAGAAACAAAGCACACAATCTAAGTGTGAAGAGAAAAACATGCGTCGTAACCAGCTGCTATCCTCATCTGAATTCAATGTCCAGGTCTCTGAACAGATGAACAGATAATCATTTCAAAGAGCTTTGTTTGAGAATTACACAAAGACACACCTGTGGGCATCCAGTGGTAGTGTATGGGCAGAAAGGTGCACACTGCACTTTAAGGTTGGGTAAACAGTGGCAAAGCTGACAATTACTTCCTTTCCAGCGATCACCCACTGCATGGGTGCGTCCCTGATACTCACAATCTTGACACGGCTCTGTCTGACAGCTAGCACACACAAACACACAAATGAAACACGCATATAAAATCAATATGATAATATTAAGATCAGTATTGAGTAGTAGCTGACTTTACCTGGATTACATAATCCGATTTTAAAATTAAATATGTGTTTGTAGTATGTATCAGAGTATGCACATATGGGTGTAATGGTCAGGTGTCCACAAATTTTTGAACATATAGTGTATCTTTACATACATATGCATGAAAATAAGCATTTCAGGGTTACTTTTTTGGAAATAAAAGTGCATATGAAGTAAACAGTACTGTAAAATAATAAAATAGAACAAAAATACTATATATAAAATATATAGGTATAAAATTATTATATTATTCTAAAAAAATTTTTCTCTTAGATATTTTTTAGGACTTCTGCATTATTGGGTCAGTAAAAAAAAAAGGTTTTCAATCATTCCACCTAAAATTAAATGTTAGAGGAAAATGTTTTTCAGTAAAGAAAGTAACATATTAAATAATAGACCATGAATGCTGGCTGTCAGGGAAAGACAGAAGCAAGTGTGACAGTAAAAGTCTCCAAAAAATCTGTGGCAGATTCTCCAAAATGCTTAGAAAAACTGATCAACCAATTTCCTTATAAAAATGCACAAAATGTACCTGAGACTACTGATGTTTTCTAAAGGCAAAGGGTTGCCACCTCAGATAATGACTTTGTCTAGTTACTGCTGTTTACTGCTCTTTATAGAAGCTTTTTTTTTTTATGTAAAAATGATTTAATTGCATTATTTTTGAAGACATCTTTGCACTTAGTAAGGAATGACAAAACCTAATGATGAAGGTGAGGAAAGCAAAGCGTGGATAGATTCTCTGGAAGAGAGGGATTAAAGGTTTCTCTTTCTTTTCTCTTATTAAAACAGTACAAGGTTATTCTACACTGAAATTTAAAAAATCTAGTCTATAAGAAATTTAAAAAGTCTATACGTAATCCAAATAGAATACACTTTTTAACCCTCTGAACTCCCATTTTAGTATTCCCTATTTATTCTAAGGCATAATTTTCAGTAACTATGATGATTTATTCATTACCTACAGTAAAACTAATAGGAAAGGAATGTCGTTGAAAGAGTGAGGATCTGTTGCAGGTATTCTCACCGTCTGGCTTTCCGGTATATACCACGGCACTGTCTGCCATTGCCATGTTTGGAGGGATTATTTGGGCTGCGAAAAGACCACTGGACACTCTGTACCCCACATGGACCCAAACACTCACCCCACGGGGACCAGGATGACCAACCACAGTGAACTAAAATATCACACACACACAAAAAACACACACAGTGTCATAGGAACAGAGAGAGAGAGAGATATTCAATGAATGATTCAATTATAGTCTAAGTGTGTGTGTGTGTGTGTAGGTACCTGAACACTCTGGGTTGGGCTGACAGTGCTGCGGTCTTCCTCTCTCACACCTACAAATCTCACAGCCCATCTTGACCTGCTGCCCCGGCCAGTACCGGACCCCTGACACCTCACACACACACTCTTCTGGCAGCACACACTGCTGCATGTGGTTCATCACTTTCCCTTCTGGGCACCAGCAACCTAAAGAAAGAGACAAATGTGAGAGAGAGCAAAAAAAAGAAAGAAAGATAAGAACAGAAAGAATAAAAGCAGAACAATTAAGAGCATAATACAGTAAATACAGTCAGGTCCATATATACACCACCACAATGGATTTGTGAAGTGAAATGAAGCAATCAAGATGTAGTGTAGACTTTCAGCCTTAATTCAAGGGGTTTAACAAAAAATATTGCATTATCCATTTAGGAATTACAGCCATTTTTTACAGAGTCCCTCCATTTTCACAGACTCAAAGTAATTGGACAATTGACTGATTAGCAGTTTAATGGCCAGATGTGGCCTGTGTTTCTCGTTACTTCATGACAAATGAATGAGATAAAAGGCCTGCAGTTGATTCCAAGTGTTTTGCATTTGGTAGCTGTTCATGGGAACTTTCACTACGTGGTCCAAAGAGGTGTCAGTGCAAGTGAAGGAGGCCATCATTATGCCAAAAAAACAGACCTATCAGAGAGATAGCAGAAACTTTAGGAGTGGCGAAATCAACAATTTGGTACATTCTTAAAAAGAAGGCATGCACTGGTGAGCTCAGCAACACCAAAAGGCCTGGAAGACAACTAAAGTGGATGATGACAGAATTCTTTCCTTGGTGAAAAAAAATCCCTTCACAACATCTAGGCAAGTCAAGAACACTCTTGAGGAGGTAGGTGTATCATTGTCAAAGTCTACAATCAAGAGACGCCTTCATGAATGTAAATACAGATGGTTTACCTCAGGATGCAAACCACTGGTAACACTCAAGAATAGAAAGGCCAGATTAGACTTTGCTAAAAAAAAAAAAACCTCTAAAAAACCCTGACCAGTTCTGATGCAAGATTAACCTGTACCAGAATGATGGGAAGAGAGGAGTATGGAGAAGGAAAGGAAGGGCTCATGATCCAAAGCATACCACATCAACTGTCAAACATGTGGAGACAGTGTTATGGCATGGGCATGTATCACTGCCAGTGGAACTGGGTCACTGGCATTTATTGATGTGACTGCTCATAGAAGTAGCAGGATGAATTCTGAAGTGTATAGAGCTATACTTTCTGCTCAGATTCAGTCAAATGTTGTAAAACTGTTAGGACGGTGCTTCACAGTACAGATGGATAATCACCTAAAACGTACCGCAAAAGCAGCCCAAGAGCTTGGAAATGGAATGTTCTTAAATGTCTAAGTCAGTCACCTGACCTCAGCCCAACTGAGCATTCTTTTCATTTACTGAAGACAAAGCTGAAGGCAGAAAGACCCACAAACAAGCAGCAGCTGAAGGCGGCTTCAGTAAAGGCCTGGCAAAGCATCTCAAGGGAGGAAACTCAGCATTTCATGATGTCCGTGGGTTCCAGACTTTAGGCAATCATTGACTGCAGAGGATTTGCATCCTAGTATTAAAAATAATCCAAATATTTATGATTATATTAGTTCGTCCAATTACTTTTGAGCCTGTGAAAATGGAGGGACTATGAAAAAATGGTTGTAATTCCTAAACAGTTAATGCAATATCTTTGTTGAATTAAAACTGAAATAGATGGAGGAAGATGCTTTAACAGTACAATACAGTAATCTTGTTTACATGTGTGTATTAAAATAGAAAAAGTGTGATCTAAGCCATATGAGCCCTCAAGTCAGAAAAAAGAAACAAAAACAACAAAAAACCTGGTCAATTATTTTCTACAATCGTACAGCTTACCTGCGAAACACTGAGCACTGGGATCACAGGATGTATCACTTGATATATGAGCACAAGTCAAAGGACAAGGAGCACAAGTGTGTGAGACCAGACCAGCAGGACAGGAAACATTAACACAGGCATCCTGAGGACACGGCTCTGCATGCAAAAGCAGACGGAAGGATGGGAAAAGAGATTCTTCTGTCTTTACTATACTCACTTTCAGTTTCAAGCAGTGCTGCACTGTAGCTGACTTACAGAATAATGTACAGAGAAATATAATAAAAGTACATTAAATGCAGTCAAAAATGAGATAATAAAACAACAGCTTAAAATGTTGACTTAGATATTCTTAATAAGCATATTATTAACTAACAACCGTAAACTATAAATGCCGTTGTGAGTAATTTATAGTAATCTATTTCGTTTAAACATACACTGCCAGTCAAAATTTTTTGAACACATCGCACTTTTTTACGTTTCATTACATTTTACCCGCTGTTATCAATTAAGTAAGAAGAAAAAATAAAAATTCCTAAATCTTTGTATTTAAAGACTTTTTCATTGTCCACTCTCAGATTGTAATGGGACTTTAATTGAGTGCTTAATTAAAGGTAAGCATAGTTTTTAGTGTTAGTGAAGTGTTTACTGTAAGACTGTATGTTACTGTAAGCCTAGATTAGTCCTACAGTTGATATTAGACAGTGTTAGTGTCAATTGTAAGACAATTATATGTTGTTGTGGCCCAGATCAGCCTTTTCCAGTTAGATCTAGACTTTTTTTCCACAATAAAATAAAAATTCACAAACATCTCCCAGTTCAGCTATAATTATTTTCGTACTTATATTTGTTAATCCTAGATCATTTAACTTGAACCTATTTCTTACACCTGAACTGTATTCACACCCAGAAACCTATTAATGCAAACTATCAGTACCCCCTGGCACTCTAAAGTGTGGTTCCTGGCATCACATTGATTAATGTGGCTTTCCTGAACATTTTAAAAGACTTTATCTGTGCTTTATCGGTGTGAAGACACTACGTCAATATTTACATCAATACTGGTAAAGCCCTATTGTGTGTGTGTGTGTGTGTGCAGGCTCACTGATCTCGGTGCTCTGGGCTTTGTCTCCTGGCAGCTCAGTGCACGCACGACCTCCGTTCTGTGGTGGAACACACACTCTTTTGCGGATCTCCACTCCCCCGCAACCTTTAGAGCAGTTAGACCATGTCGTCCACGCTGACCAGTGTCCATCAACTGCTCAACAAACACACATCCACATCAAAGCAAATGATCAGTATAAAACCCATTCCTTTAGTTTATCATTTTAGTGCAAAAATATTTGCATCAAAAAAACATCTGCATCCAGGGGTGGAAAATACTTGAGTAATTGTACTTCGTTACTATATTTAAGTATTATTTTGTAATATTTTTACTTGATTATTATTAAAATTGAATGCTTATACTCTTATTTAATTACTTTCCAATGAAATCTTCATAAAAGGCAATGCTCACAGAGATTGCAGAATCTCAGCTACCATAAGCAGAGACTAACTCCAGCTCCTTTTCTAGGGTGCCAATTCTTTACATATTTTATTTAGACCTTCAAAGTACTCGTTACAAAGCAAGACAAACTCTAGTTAATGGTAAATATTGGTAAAGATCGGAGTCAAAGATGGATTCCTTCACCTCTTTTTCAGTTTCTGTTCTCAACTGTAGAACTGTCATTTCAGATAGATATCTATAATGTCTAGTTTAGTCGTATGTTCAAAAGTAACAAAAGTTACTTTTATTTTTTAGTTTCACATAAAAGCATCGCATTACTTAATTTCATCAGGTAAAAAAATTACCTTTACTTTTTAATCCTTGAGTACATCTCAAAATTTTTTTTTTTCACTTGAGTACATTTTTGTCTGGATTTTTCTACTTACAATGACATAAGATTTTGACACATCATCTATATTTATGTCTAATTTCTCAGTGTGTTTCAGTATCTCCCATAATGTAGGTTAATTATCCACAGTTCTATCTACAACTGCATTCCTAATTAATCCTAACTAAGTGTAAATAACATCATCAGCTCTAATTTCAATATCACATTTACACCAAGGCCAGAATTTTAATGAAGCTTGCCTAATCACTCCTATTATTATTAAAACACTGATGATGATAATGATGATGATAATGATGAAGATGGAGATGATGATCATGATGATGATGATAATGATGATGATGATGATGATGAAGCAGTACTAGAGAAGTGAAGGCCCTCACCAGGACAAGCTGTGGAGTAGCACTGCTGTCTCTGTGTATCATCTCCAATGCAGTGTGTTAGCGTATCCCCCACAGGGCAGTGTCTGTATCTGCTCATAACGCCAGAGCCACAGGAGTGGCTGCAGGGACTCCAGGGTCCCCATGGGCCCCAACTCCGACAGTCCTGTTCATCTGAGGGGCTTCCGGTATCAGGGCAGTCTGCTATTCCATTACATACCTAAAACACACACATACACACACACACACACAAACACACAGGTTCAGGTAAGGCTTTCTATGACTAAATACAATAAACACTAAGAGGAGAGTTGTAATGTTTATAATACACCAATATTTATTTATTTCAATATTCATCAGAGTTAGGATCTTGGGTTATCTTGAGTTGTTTTTTTTTAATAAGAAAGTGTAGTGAAACATTGTATTTTTAAAAATTGTTGTGTATTGAATTAATTAGTGTTTAGGAAATTAAACTAAAATGTCACATTAGAAAATGATACTGTAAATGCTGAGATCTCTCTTACAAATATCACGGATATGAATGGTGGCATTTTCATCTCACTTTGCTATAATCATAATGCCATAATGCTAAGCTAAAGATAATCTTCATTTGGTGATATTATATAAATCTGTGTTTTGTTTCATACTGATTTGAAAGGGACACAGGAGCCATCCAAGCAGGTGAACTCAGGACAGGTGTGAGTAGTGTTCCTGTCACCAGGGGGCAGTGGAGAAATACTGGGCTTTCCTGTACATAAAAAGAAGAATGGCGTGAATATATGGTTAAAAAAAAAGTAAAAATTAAAAAAAATACTAAAAATAATAAATTGTGCCAAAATGTATTTGTTTATTTGTTTATTGCTACATAGTTATCCTTTATTGTGTCATGCACAATTTACTTTTGCGGACATTTGCAGACTTACCACACAGCAGTTCGTCCTCTCCTCTGGGACAGTCGGGAACACCGTTACACACACGTGATGTGTTCACACATGTTCTGTTATCACATGAGAAGCTGCCAGGACAGGGTGGGATTCGTGTGGACCCTGGAAGGGAGAAAACAGGAATAAACACCCACCCACAGACGCACGCACAGACACGCATGCACAGACACGCATACACAGACACAGGTAATAGCTAGCCAGTGTATGATACATAGAACCAGATGCAAATTGTCATGCTTTGTTACTGGGACTAACTTTTATTTCATTCATTTATGCATTTTCCTTCCGTTTTTCCTAGCGGGAGTTGCAGTGGCAACAGGTCTTGATCCTCAAAGGGGACCAACTTGAATCTAAACCTGGAAATTCAGCTAAGCATGGCAATGTGAACATGTATTATCAGTGCATGTGAATATGTATCTCACCACAATTGTCCACGCTTTCGTCAGAGGCATCCCGGCAGTGTGGTGTCCCGTCACACAGATGCACATGCTGGACACACTGGTCTCCACTCTGACAGGAGACCTGGTCAGGCCCACAAGCACGAGCACACTGCTGTTCATCACTTCCGTCCAGACAGTCTGTTTCACCATCACAACGCCAAGCCAGTGGTACACACTGACCATTCACACATCCAAACTCATGCTGATTACAGTCTGAAACAGAAATGTAAACTCACAGTGATACAATCTGAAATACAGGAGCTTGAACACTCATTACTTAATTATCTACTGTTATCTGTTATGTGATATTGAAAATCCACTAAACCGGTTAAATTATTTAAGCTGTAGAACATATGTACTGTATACAGATAAGTAAAGTAAAAAAAAAATAATTAGGGATGAACTAGCTGTCTATATTGTGCCAATATTGGCCTGAAATTCTGGACTGGTATCACATCTGCTTCTATGTTACTATGAGGAAGTTGATATCAGATCCTTATCAGGTATTGGCTGATTCTCATATTAAATTTTCTAGTACATTCCAACAAATAATGCTAACCCTAACCCTAACCCTATAATCAGTTAATAATGCATGTATCTTTATGCTCCAGGGTTAAAATACCTTTAACAGGACAGATAACTTCATCAATCCCAGATGGACAGTCCTTACGGCCATCACACACTCTCTCTGCAGGCACACACTGATCACCAGGGCACTGGAACTCTCCCGGAGCACAAACACACCCACGCTCATCGCTAAAGTCTCCACAGTCATCATGACCGTCACAACGATGTAGATAGAGAATGCAGCGTCCGGCTGAACAGCGGAACTCCTGTTCAGCACACACCACTCCACAGTCTGTTTTAGGTAGATTAGGCAGTTAGGGAGACAATGAGTTGTCAACTCATGAGTATCTAATTTAGTATTAGCAACAGTGAAAATATATTCAAGCTCATGAATGTATTTAGCAGTTAATAGAGAATAATTCAATTCAATTCAGTAGAATTTCATTTGTATAGCGCTTTTTTTGTGAGTCAGAATGATAACACGTACAAAAGCTCCAAGCAGAAGTACTACTACTGATTAAAGCATAGCCCTCCATGTTAGACACGTCATTAGTTACCTCGCTCATCTGAGTCATCGGCAAACCCACAGTCCAATCTTCCATCACACACTTTAGCAGCAGACAGACAGCGTCCATTAGCACACTGGAACTCTCCAGACACACACCCTGGGACTACTGGAACTGGAGCACAAAACTCCTCATCGGACTGATCAGCGCAGTCAGGATGGCCATTACAGCGCAGCTCCAGGGGTAAACAGGCTCCTCCAGAGCAGCGGAACTGCTCGGGAGGACAGGTGGTGGGACAAAGCTCATCTGATCCATCTCCACAGTCATCCTCATTATCACAGAGCCAGAGAGAGGGAATACAGCGATGAGAGCCACCGCTACACTGGAACTCTGAATCCAGACAGGGAGCAGTGGGAGGACATGCAGGGCCAGTGCAGTGCCAGGTGCTGTTAGAACAGGAGCTGAGAACACAAGCATACATATCTGGATGATGACATGTTCTGGATGATTATGGGAGCTTTATTATTGTTATTATTTAAGCCTAAGATCATAAGTACACAATAACGTATTAGCGTCATAATAATATTTTTAGACTGACCAGTTCTGGCAGTGTTGAGTTACAACAGCTCCAGGAGGAAACAGTGAGCCATCCCACTCACACGGGCAATCAGAAGGAGAAATACAGCTGTCGCCTGCAGTGGGAAGAGTACAATTAGGTGTTATTCAAAACAAACAGATGTCACATGCTAAGCCAACATATGTATATACAGTATATCATATTTTCCCTACAATAAGTTACACAAGAGTATAGGATTCACCTTAGTGCAGTTAGCCTAGTGGTGGCTGGTGTACAGATAACATGTCACTGCCATAACTGTATGTCTAACAGCCATGGTTTCTTTTTGGCTACAGTTTAGGGATTTCTGTTTGGTGTGTCAACTCTGCTTTTCGTTACATACATAATAATTATTTTACTTTCAGCTGAATGTTTTAATATTTGCTTTTATATGGCATTAGGCTAGGTTTTTTTTTTTTTTAAACTGTCACATAGACATCACTTTGCTGTATAAACCACAGCACCTGCATAAGAGGCAACGCAAAATGGCTTACAGTTTTCTAAAATAAAACTGTCCTAAGTAAATCTAAAGAGTGAAATTACTACCTAGATGTTCTCGGTTATATATTAAAAAAACACTAACAATGACTTGCAAACTTGAAACAAATACATTTTTAGAGCTTTGAGAAGAAGTTTTATAAATTTAAATATATATGAATATCCTGTACGTACACTTGCTTGTTGGGACAGAATATGAACGGCTTTCATGAATGCTCTGAAGACACTATTAGTGGCTTTAATGGCTGACATCTGGTTCTTTGCAAGTTATGAATTATTGTCACTACTTCTTTTAGTAAATAATAAACTTTTTACTTTTACTAGTGATGAAAACATAATGTCTGACAAACATATTTTGACACAGTTACATTGGTTTTCTGTAACTGATAAAATTACCATTATAACAATGATTGCATGCATGTACAAACACACACTAATACACAAACAGTAGACTGAAGTTCTATTATATAAGTCTTCTTGCTAAATTCATTTTGTTTTTTTGCACAGAGGCAATCTTTTTGTTTAGACGTTTCACATAAATGAAATGAAATGAAAAAATATAGTGTGTATGAACCACATACATTGTTAATACCAGAATATTATATTTGTTTGAGAATTTATCACAGCTGTAGCAACAATTTAAAAAAAACTAAGTATGAAAAATGAAATAATGTCCTGACCGTGGCGGACGGTGCCCTGAGGGCAAAAGCAGCCCTCCACACAGGATAGGGCCCTGCAGTGAGAGTCAGCACTAGGAGAGCTTCCAGGACAGACATCAGAGCAAGCAGAACCACAGGCTTCATAAACCAAACCATCCTCACATTGCAGGGCTAGAGAGATAGAACAACAGAGAGAGAGAGAGAGAACAAATTCAGTCAAATGCAGTGATTTTGAATTGACCTATGGATAATAAAAGGTAGGATTAAGCCTGAACACTGTACAGTATTTGTATAAAAAGCTTTGCATTTGTATTTCAGTGTGTTTTTGGAATAGGGATAGTGGTGCACTCATACTTACGACAAAGCTCTTGAGATCTCCAGCGAATGTAGACTCCTCTGCGGTTACACTCCTCAGCATAGGCAGCGATGGCTGTGCAAAGACACTCACAGTCTCCTCCTGAATCACAGCTACATCATATAGACAGATATTTTGAGCTGTAGAACCACACTCATTATAACACATTCATGGAAATTGCTTGCATCTTCTATAAAGCAATGATGGAGAATATAGCAGTGGCTTGTGTCAAAACTCATGATGTTTCATGTTTTTACATGATAGAAAGCCTGGGGCATGGTGGCTTAGTGGTTAGCATGGTACCCATATACCTCTGGGGTTGGGGGTTAAGATTTCCACCTGCACCCTGTGTGTGCAGAGTTTGCATATTCTCCCTGTTCTTTGGAAGTTTCCTCCTCCAGTCCAAAGACTGATGCATTTTTAGGCTGATTGGCATCTCTAAATTATCCCAAGTGTGTGAATGGGTGTATGAGTACATGTGCGATTGTGCCCTGTGGTGAGTTGGCACCATATCCAGTGTGTCCACCCCCATGTAGGATAAGCGGTACAGAAAATGGATGGATGATACAGAGACTATCCCTTCGTTATCATTGGGATGACTGAGCAAGTTTGATATTATAATTAAGTTATTTTGTTTTTTACTAACAGCACTCTGGTGATATGTTGTAGAAAGTATAAATAGCGTTTCATAACAGTGTTATAAATTTAAATTTTATTAGCACTTTAGTTTGAAGCATTAAAATCAGCCATTTGGCTGGCAAACATGAGCTTCATAAAGAAGCGAAGTTTTATTGGAGTTTTAATAGTTTTGAATACAAATAGAGCACTGGCATTTCAGTTGAGGATAATGCACTTCCAACTCCTATAAGGCGTAGGTACAGTAAATACACCTCCCAAAATGTAAATACATGACAGATGGACACTATATACACAAAAATACTTCCTGAATGTGCATTCTGAATAGACACACTAATAAAAGAAGTTAAGGTTAAAATATTACATAGATCAGTCTGAAACAGTTGACTCTTAATGGTATCTGAGGTTTCTTCTTTTTTTGCACACAAAGACAAAGCAATATACGTCACAAAAAATTATCATATCACAGGTTTTGACTCTAACATAGGCTTAAGCCTTACATCCTCCATTGCGCTATAAAATATTCATGAAATGCTAATGAAAGTGTTCATAAAGAAAAAGCTACCATTTTCTCTATATCCAGCCCTGTCCCTCAGCACCTTTAGCTCAACTACATACATATAAACAATTTCAGTTAGAGCTTGGGAAGTCCATTGTGTCCACTGAACATGGACTCCTGAAATAGAATTGAATACCATAGTTCACGGTTCATGGTTGATCCATGATATATAATCTGAATTTAAGGGCGTGAATACATATGCAAGCCACTGTCTATATATGGTAAAACCATAATTTAAAAAAAATGTTTCTTGGTCATGAACTGCAATCTGGTTGTGTTTTGTAAGTGATATTTGTTCATGAATACATACAGTATATATATGATCAGTTTGTGCATTCAGTTTGTGCATACACTTTTACATAATACATGGTTCAAGCCCTAATGTGAGTACAGTGCTGCATTTATAAGCCACTGATACAATGTCTGTATGAATACAGTATAAGGAAGTGGACAGTGACAGCTGTTTTAAACTCGAAGTGAATGGGGCTTTGAGATCGAATATATTTATATGTACAAGGTTAGATGGTGATAAAATGCTTGTGTAACTGGGCAGATGTAAAATGACAACAAGAGGACTTCAGTAATTGGATTCATGCTAGCCTTATCTCAGTCCAGTTCCTGTCCACCACAACTGACAAAGCTTCAACACTATTTTTTTACCACTGAGAACAACAACAAATTGCATGTGGTATTGTGATATTATACAGGCCCGTTCTCAAAGGAATCTCTAAATGTGGCTTTAAGTCATCATTGATGAGGACATAAGAAACCATCACATTCATCAAGCTCCAATACCCAGCATAACATCACTAGAAATTAACGTCATTTAAAGCAAGTACCAATAAACATTTGGGTGACATGGATTTTATTTTATTACTTTTATTACTTGTTAGCCATATTAGCCACATGGCTTTGGTGCAAAACTAACGCAGCTCTTGGCTGATCAACTATATTTAGGGCAAGGGAAAGCTTGTGCAAATTAGATTTTTTTCATTTTATCATCAAGCTGCTTCTTCATCAAAAACCCTAAACGAAATTCTTTCATTACTTACCCACAAGCGTCAAAGACACACCAATCATAGTACTGCTGGTGAGGCACTTCAGCATGACATGAGGCAAATAGCTCTTGGGTAATCACTGCACACTTCTTCTTTGCCCAGCTCACTCTATGAGGATTAATCTAAAAAGAGGATAGAGTGTTCTAAGTGTTCTAAGTGTTCTAAGCTTTACATGTTTAATATTTATAATGGAGCTGAAGTGGCAGAAATGGCACGGAAAGAGTCAAGTTCACTCACGTTGCAGGGGTCACGCAGGTCTTGCTCGGAGACATCAGGACAGGATGGGCTAACCTTCCAGGAGTTCCCAAACAGCTCTGGTGTGGACTCCACTATTCCTTGCCTTGTGGTGAAGTCATTCTCTGTGTCTCCATCAAAGTTCCCGCACAAACCCCCAACCCGGCCTCGCAAGTGGGGTTCCAACCGTACATAGACACGCATGCCTTTTCCCAGAGCACCATTTAGAAAAACGAGAACATCTGTTTGTCCTACTTTAATATTACTAAACAGTATGCACACTACAATCAAGAAAAGACACTACAGGTTAAGGTGAATAGGATATTTTTAAACAAGAGACATCACAATTGATCTTCACCAGTTCTTTGACGATATTATTACAAGTATTTTTTTGTATTTGAACTTTTTTTCAGAAATTGATAATTAATTAATGCAAATACCTCCATCCCAAAGAAGCGTAATGCCAAGTCGAGACGAGAGAGACACAAACAGACCGATGTTCTCCAGCACTAAGCCACTGCCTGAGTAAGACTTGGGAAGAGTCACAGGCATGCCGTTTACTGTCACAGCCTTTCCTGAAGAAAGTGAACACAAAGAACTGTCATACATTTTGTGTGAAAAACAGTTTGTGTAAAAACTTCCCATCACATATCTGACCCGATATAAAAAACGAATTAAGATAGCCAGTTTAGTTAAATCATAATGGGCTCTATATTTGGTGGTGTCATCCAAAAGAGGTTGATAATCATGAATGGGGCATTGGTGTGTATTCTCTATATTTTCAGAACAGTTGGGTCAGTGGGATTGGGTTAGAATAAATACATTATTTAAAAAAAAAAATCTAATCAAATCAGCTCCTGTGTGTGACAAAGTGTTTATATCAGCTAATTCCTCATCTCAGCGCTGGCAGTAAATTTGGCGAGTTTGGTGCTTAATTCAGTTTTGTTAGTAGTTTTATTGATTGTGTTAATTACATATTTCATGCATAATGACTAATCAGTTGTTTGATTCATCTTAAATAACCACAACTGAGTTATTTTTTTCCAGATAAAAAAAGATTCAGTCAGTTGTTTGGAGTGTAAAGTGATTTTCATCCAATTAAGTTGGATGAAACTATTTTTAGAGGAAAAGTGAGCTGTAATGGGACTGGGCTTTTAAGCCTTAACCTGAAGTATACTATATGGCCAAAAGTTGTGGACACCTGACCAATCACATCCATATGTGCTTGCTGAACATCCCATAATAGATTTAGTCCACTTTGCTGTTATAATAAGCTCCACTCTTCTGGGAACGCTTTCAACTAGATTTTGGAGTGTGGCTGTGGGGTTTGCTCATTCAACCACAAGAGCATTAGTGAGGTCAGGCACTGATGTCAGGTGGGGAGGTCTGGGGTGCAGTCGACCTTCCAGTTCATCCCAATGGTGTTCAGGGGGGTTGAGGTCAGGGTTCTGTGCAGGACACTCGAGTTCTTCCAAATCTTGGAAAATCATCTTACTTTGTGTACATGTACATTGTCATGTCAGGTTTGGGTCCCTTAGTTCCAGTGAAGGGAAATTTCAATGCAACAGCATACAAAGACATTCTAGACAATTGTTTGCTTCAAACGTCATGGCATCAATTTGGGGAAGAGCCACATATGGGTGTGAAGGTCTCTATGTGCCAACAGATATCAAATCTCACAACTTTTACGGTGCTACTCCACCCATGATGGCAAAGTTAGGTTCATTTCTAATCACCAAAAAAGCAACTGGGTGAGAAGGAGAAAAAAATTAGTTTATGCTCAATCAAATGACACTTGTGCCTAGAGGTGTTAAACCAGAGTAGAATCAGTGTGCTGAGATTTAACAAATCAACTCATAAACTAGACTCCTTTTCAACATCTAAATTTTGTGTAGTGAGAAAATTGAGAGGCTGACCCCTGAGCAGGTGAATGGCAGTGTTGCCGATGCTCAGTGTGACAGATTTGGTGCAGGTGACCCCAGTGCTGCCGCAGGGTACGTTCTCTGCAGTCACGCTGAACAGACCTTCTTTCTCCTGCACCAGCATGTACTCACAGTCTCCCAGGAAGGAGAAACAGCGACCGTCAAAGGTCACATAATGTGGGTCGCCCGTAGCTATGCATGTTCCAGCGCACAGTGACTGGGTGCAGTGCCATCGACGCTGCTTACATACACTGCAGATAAAAGAAGAGTACAACATGGTGAAGTCTACAAAATGATTTTAAAAAGAAACTCATAGATATTTAAAAAAAAAAAAAACTGGCAAATCTTGCGCAATCTTGCTGTAGTTCTTTCGGGTTTGATACCTGATGCATATGTAATTATGTCTTTTATGTGTGTGTGTGTGTGTTTTCACACGATTAATTTATTTGCATATGTTAATTTTTCATATGTAGGGCATTTACTTTTATTTTTCACATGTGATTTCTCACATGAACAATTCTTTTTCTAATGTGATTACATATTATTCACATGATGCCACATGTTTACTTGAATTCACAGTGCAGTTTCAAGGCATAACGTTGAAATGCATCATCATATGTTTTTCATATGTGATCATATATTATGCAGATGTGAAATGTGTCATTTTCTAAACAATGGATGTAAAATGTTATTAGCAATAATGTCTCTAATCATATAACTGAATATACAAGTGAATGCGTCAGTCTCTTAGTTTGCTGGAAACGTGACACTATGATATTGTTTGTAATTGAATCACTTAAGCCATCCTCAGTGGGCAGAATGCTCACCATGTGTTGCAGTCTTTAGAAATGGTATCATTTGTGAAGAAGAGCCTGCCATTGTGGTGACATGGACATTCATCAGGAGACACACACTGATCATCCTATGGAGAAAAAAACCCATGATATACATGTAGATGAGATTAAAAAAAAAAAAAAAAGCCACCAATTTTTTTAAATGATTATTATTTTTAACAGTAGAATGCTGCTCCACCAGTTACAGGGTGGTTATGGGAAAGTACACATCTTAGCTTGGCTGTAACACAATCATCATAGCAGCAGGGTTTGGAAAGTTTTTAACTCACAGTATTCTTTGTTCCCATGATGCTTGTGCATGATTGTACAAAGCTTTCAATGAAGTGTAAAACATTATGCTAAGTAGAAATTGTACCACATCAGCACTTTCATAGCAGTAAAGTTGGATTAAACTCCTAGACCACAACAATGTTAACCATTACAGTTGACCCAGTACAGTGTCATTCTTAAATCTGTACAAAATGATGCTCTGTAGACCATGTGCCATAGTTTCACATGGATGTAATGGTTGAAATAAGCAGTTGCACATGTTATAGAAGGCAAAGCAACACTGAACCAGGAAATTCTCATATTTTTGCTAATATTTTATGCTTATATTTTGTAATACAAAAAATTATTGTGGATAAAGTGAATTGAAAGCATTTAACACTGCTATATAATGCGTTTCACTGTGTTTCAGCAATTAAAATTGCTATATAATGACTTCTTTTTAAGCATTTACTTACAGATATTGTCCAGGGCTGTTTGTAGCAGCTCAGAAAAAACACAACTACAGTAACACTAGCAGGATGAAATGTATACTAATAGGAGATATGCACTGAAACAATATATATTATTAATATATTAGATTTAAGTCAGTGCACCTTATAAACTGTGAGAGTTAGACCCCTGGAAAGCAGGCTTACTGCTTTGTAGATCATGTAGATGTCAGCATTATTATTATTGCATAATAGCCCTGGTTAAGCGGATATATTTGAAAAAACTAATGAAAGAGCAGACACACCAAGAGCACAGTTCCCTCAGGACAGACACAGCCATAGACGGGCTCTGCACAGGACCCCTTGTCCAGATTAGAGCAGGTCCTCAGACAAGATCGAGGGGAGAAGACCAGAGAGCCTGGACATTCTGTAACCTCAGGGCAGGTGTGATCAGTACAGTTCCACACACCGTGTCCACACACACTACAGAGAGAAAAACACACAGCAAGATTGAAGTTCCTATTAAGTGATGATCAGCGTACTGAAACTTACTTAATGCTGTTAAGACATAAACTCAAGGTCTGCATAGGACGAATATGGCCCCCTGTCTAATTTTATTTGGCCTGTGCAAATGTTTTTAAATTTAGAACAGTACTGTAATAGCCACAGAGTACAGTGATATGATTACCTATGAATCACCAGTAACATATGCACAATCATTATTCTCCAAATAAACAAGTCTATCTACCTGCAAAGAATGAGAAAAATGTTTAAGGAGGGAGAAACAGAAACTGAAAAATGGTTTGCTCTTAGGAGAGATAAAGCAATGTGATTTCTTTCCAAAGAAACAAAAATGTTAGTATGGCGCAAGCAGAAACTGAGTTTAACCTGACTAGCCCCAAGAGTCTACTTGGAAAAGAAAAAAAGAAAAAGAAAGGAAAAAATGTAATGGGTTATTGGAACTCTTCATGGACTAGTTCTTTATATTTTGATATAGTCTAGGACTAAATGAATATATATATATATATATATATATATATATATATATATATATATATATATATATATATATGTGTGTGTGTGTGTGTGTGTGTGTGTGTGTATGTATATATATTTCATTTAGTCCTATATATCCTATTCATATATATATATATATATATATATATATATATATATATATATATATATATATATATATATGTATATGAATAGGATATGTATGATATATATGACATATATCAATCATTTAGATATTTTGTGAGTGAAACATAAATGAAATATCTGCTGAAGTGAAGAACAAAAACTGCTTATGCAATGTCACAATCTAATGAGAATTATTATATTGCATCACTTTATCTGGTATGATCCAACATACCATGGCATTAGACAATAACCAATAAAATATGCGTTTCTTACGTGCACTTGTGCTCATACACACACCAAAAAAAAAATAAAAAATTGGCATGTCTTCACTAGCACTTAGGTCTAGACATTGTGTTCCATGTAATGAGATAAAAAAGCTGCAATGAAGTCAACCTATCCCGAGGAGAAACGCAGCGGGCTATAGAGTGACTTCATCAGAGCTCTCCTACCTCAGGAACGCTCAGGAGTCACTAACGATCTTGTAATTGCTGTATATTAGTGACTGATTTAATCCTTTTCATAAATAAGTCAGTTTGCTAAGAAACGTGTTCTATTTTCTGGCATCATAAGGCCAGATATGATAAGGATAGTAGATAATAGAGCCAGGTAAAAGTTTAACCCACTACACTACAACCTTTCAATCATTAGCCAAACGATGGAATCAAAAAGGGCAAACAAACTCCATAGGGATTCATTCATATCTTTCAACCTTTGACACAAAACCAATTTCATAGCAGACACTTGCTGTCATATATTTAATATGACTTGTAACATGTAATCCAAGGTTACGAAAGGATCTATCTACCTTCCTGGCATTTAAAATGAGGGGCATGTATAATATTTCACAAGCATAAAAAAATGAAACGTGCTGAAATATGGTGTATGCTGAGTCGTTGTGTCTGTTATCAAGGAAAAGATAAAAAGTTACCTTTAGATGGTAATAAAAACTTATCATAAACATGTTATCACAGAGAAACTAGGATAAGCCTCTTTTTCTCTTTTTCTCTCTATCTTCCAGTCATATATTTGGGCGAAGGGGTGAGACCCACCAGCCATTCCATTCCAACAGTCTAACGCCTAGAGCTCTTGTTTTAGCATTGGGCCCCTAAATTATCCTTCCCTTACAGCACCCCTGAGATGATATGTTTGTGACATATATTACAACTGGAGTTGTGATTCTTGGCTCAAGCCTAGTGACGGTGCATTAAAACTATGCAATACGTAATGAATAATGATAGAGTAAGGCAACTGTACAGCATGTACTTTATGAGCACTGTTACATTTCCCTGCGGTGTGTGGACGTGAGTGTGTGCATGCAAAACTAGACCATAAATGAACAAAAATGTTTCAGCAGACAGTTGGTACCTTTTTTCTAATTAAAGAGCATTAAAATATTTCAATACTGGAGTCTATCATTTTAAATATTGCTCATATTATACACATTTCTTTCCAAATGATTAACAGATTTCCAAATGATAGATAGATAGATACATAGATAGATAGATAGATAGATAGATGCTCTAACTGCAATTAAATCACACTATGGTCTGGTTGGAATAGGGATGTAACTGAATGTGAATATATTATTTGAATACAGATATGCATTATTTGCATTATTTGCATTATTATTTATTTTAGAAACCTTGTCAGAAAGATTAACAGGGCATCTGGTTGAGAACAGAGGTGTACATCAGGACTGGGATCCCACAGACATCAACAACAAAAAAAAAGTCATGCAAATGATAAGTTTTTACCTCCATGGAGGTGTGAGTGAGTTGTCAGATACACTATATGGCCAAAAGTTTGTGGACATCTGACCATTACACCTACATGTGGTTCTTCCCCAAACTGTTGCAGCAAATTTGAAAACACACTATTGTATAGAATGTCTTTGTATTCTGTAGCATTACAGTTTCCCTTCACTGGAACTAATGGGCCCAAACCTGTTCCAGCATGACAATGCCCCTGTGCACAAAGCGAGCTCCATGAAGACATGGTTTGTGAAGGTTGGTGTGGAAGAACTCAAGAGGCCTGGACAGAGTCCTGATCTCAACTCCACTGAACACATTTGGGTTTGGGTTTAAATGCTAATAGAGATACAGATACAGAATATTTGGAGTACATTTCCCTAGCTTGGAAGCTTGTTTGCTTTGTTCCGCACCTTAGTATGATTGCTACCTAAACAAACTCCACCAGAGAAGGTAAAAAGATACTGCACTTATGAAAAGCTCTATTTTTCCCATACCAGGTATTGCAGTTGATCTGCAAAGAGCTTCCTGGCCGATAGACAACTCCAGCATGAACACATGGGCACATGCTGACTGGCACACACTGGCCCTGGTCATCCTGTGCCAGACCTGCGGGACACTGGCAGCCTGGTACACAGCTCCGAGCACCTGCATCCACTTGGCAGCTCCAGTTCTGCTGCAGGTCAGTACATGAGCCTCCACATGGCTGGCCACACTCTTGATACACCTGACCCCCAGAACACTGCATCGCTGGGTGGAGAAAAATAGAGATTAATAAAATAAGTGATGCTCATTTAATAATGGTGCTACTGTTGTTTTTTTTCCACTTCCTATAATTGACCATTTCGACACAATCTGAAGATTGCATTCAACAGTCATGCTTCGTTGTCAAGTGTCAAAGCTAGGTGAAGGTGTAAGCTCTTACGGCAGAAGGTGTGGTTTCTCCAGCTCACTAGCACCCCCTCCTGCGCACAGTGTAGAGCATAGGCAGTGAGGATAGTACACTGACACTGCATGTGCGCGGTGCAGCTACACACCTCGCTCAGACACTGGCGCATGTACGGCTCCCGCTCCACCACGTCATGACAGTTCTGAGAGAGGGACGAGAGACTTATAGTCAGCGATTTTGGCTGAGGTTAGCTATAGCTAGCTGTTTTATAACTCAAAATTGAAACAACTACATGCTTTTCCAATATTTTCTCCAAAATCATATCCTAAATACACATGACCACACACAACTTTCAAAGCTAGTGTAGGTGGCAACGCTTTCTAAATTAACAGTTAATGTGATGAACAGGCAAATAGAGACGTTCCCTTGCTCTGACTGGTTAAATGTTTGTGGTCCATTTGTATTTTCTCCTATTTACAGAACCTGGACCACTACAGACTCCACAGCTGCCAGAATGTGAGCAAAGTAAGCACTTGTAAGCCTTGTAATTCCTTGCATATACTTCTAAGCTTACCATTTGTAATTTTTATTAGCCATTCACACTGATAGATTATTTTTTCAACTGCTTATCAGGTAATACAACTCTGGCAACAATTGACAAACCCAGACTCCTGAACTGTGTCATAAATCCATGTTAACCTGAAACACAGGACTGTGGATGACAGCACAGACACTCTCTGCATACTCTCTGCGCTGGGTGTAGGTGTTACAGGGGTCTGAGGTCACTGCTGAGGGCAAATTGCATGATCCAAGACTAAACTTTGCGACGAAGGACGTCACACTGTTCTCAATGTCCCCATCTGGTGTGGTGAAGTCATCGTGTTGATTCCAAGTCAGTGTTCCACACAGACCTCTCACCTGTTATAGTGCACAAACACACAAACAGATTTGGAGACTTAAGTCCAAATGTTACAATAATATGTATGTGGAGAAAGTTAGTGGTATTCAGAGTGGGGTTATGCACATGCTTAAATCGATTTTCTTAATTCAATGCCCTGTTCAGATTAAGCAAATATCCCGTGGGTAGCAGGTCACATTTTTTTTTTCTTGCTGTCAACAGACAGTTTAATAATCAATGAAAATGAACCATAGTTGTAATTATCAAATCACTGCAAATTTAACTATATGGTTTAAACTCTCATTATTTAGCAGCTAATAAAAGTGCACTTGATCCAGCACATCCTATTATTTAGCTTCTTTAATATTTTGCATGACAATTAATGGTGCACACGACTTAATACAGCCATGAGCTGCTAAATAAAGGTCATGAATGTGTAATGAGTGTGTGTGGGATGTAGGCTAATTTATCACGCTTTTAACTTGCTATTTTCAGTATAAAAACTGTCAGCCAGAGTGCTGAAATTAATACTGTTCGCTCAAGCCGATATCACAAGAAAAATCAGCTTAAGACCAACTTTATAGTCATGCATAACTGAGACACTCCTCAATTTTATGCAAACTCTGTCCTGTGCACATAACTCACACACAACTGTCTAAATAGTGCTTAAGTCCATATTTACATCTAAGGTTTGAATCCCGATGTGCTCAATTTCACTATTAACTCCTCACTGCACATGTGTAACTCAACTCTGAATATGGCCCTCAGGCTGTCTGACCTACTGCAATAAACAAAAGGTCCAAAAATTCTCTCATTCTAGCTCTGTCATATAAGTTACAAATGAGGTAACATTAGATACATAAACATTATTACCGATAATCCATTCGTAATTACTAGGTAGGTCACTAGGTAGGCATTTTTATAGCTAGCAACTCTACATTACATTACAGCTCTACATTACTGGCTTTCAAAGTAGTGCTGAATCATCAAGCATATCAGCTTCCACTTTCCGGTGGAAAAAATAACCAAGGCTTCCAGGATGCAAGTGTCCTCTTAAACAGATTGTTTCGCTTATTTAGACACCTGTTACTAAGTACTGTATTCATTCCAAAATTCAATAAGCTCACGAATCATGAACTTACTGGAGTAGGGCCAGATGTTAAGTATGTCACGAAAACAGGAACTGAAATATGCTGCATGTTTTGGTAACATTTCACTCTCTCATTGTAACAAAAGAATGTCCTGGGCTCACTAGCCATAACAGCATAACTGAAAACAGTCTTGGATATTTATGCAAGAGTACACAGTACAGGAAATGGCCATGATCCTTATATTAAGCGTTACTTATTGGTGATTCAATCGCAGTATTGCTAACACTGCAATACAATGCCGTGTCAAACTGTAAAAGAAGATGGCTGAGGTACTTTTTTGATGGAATAATGCCATACTGTACCTTATGAGCGAAGCCTGGCTGCAGAGTGATGAGGATCAGAGGGCCTTCAGTGTGCCACAGCAGCTGAGCCCCAAACACATAGATCATGAGGAAGCTTGAAGATGATCTCCGCACAGCCAGATCAGCCGTTAACACCGGCAAATCCTCTGGCTGTCCATTCAGCATCACAGAACCTCAGAGAGCAGAAGAAACAGAGTAAGAAAGTCAGAGACAGGGGAACAGAAGCATACAGAGTTAAACTGATAAGGTGATGATTAAATGGGTTTCATTCGTATGGTGACTTTAATAAATAGACAGACCAAAAGATGACCAAAAATACATCAGAGACACTTAGATCAGTGTATATGGTGAAAGGTCAGAGATTTAATGACTATAATAATTAAACAAATGGATGGATGGATGGATAAAGGGGTAGATACAGTAGATGGATGCTTAGGGAGGTACACTGAAGAATGAATGTGATGAATGAACAGAGCTTATTGATAGATGACTGGCTGTCTGACTGGTTGGATGGATGGGTGAATATTTAAACAAAACCATAGACAGACTTGAATTTATGGATATAAGTTGAGATATGTGGATAAATAAATGGAAAGACGAATGAAGGATCAATAAATGGATGAATGGATTAGATAGATAAATGGAAGAATGAAAGGGATGAATGGACATAGCTTATCAACTGGATGGATGGATGGATGGATGGAAGGAACTAATAATTTGAACTGAACTAGAGATAGACTAGATACAAGTTGTGCTGCATTGTTAAATAAATGAAAAAATGAATGACAGACCAAAGGCAGATAAGCTGCTCACCTGTGTTAGTGAGGGTGATTGTGGTATGGAGGGCAGTGATGGTTGTCTCCCATGGGCAGCGCATGCCACCTCCCTTTACACACTCCCCGCCTCTGATGGTCACTGCAAGTTTGTTATCCACAAAATCCTATACAAACAGCAATACAGATCAGGTGACCCCAGAAGCCAGTTATGTAAATCACATGTGTTTCAGAAGTTTAAACCTTTGATCTTCTATTTTTTTATTAACCCAGCCTCTGATATTGCACTTCATCTGATAAATGTGCAGTATACTTTCCATAAAAAGTCAAAGAAGCCATAAAGATATGATAATGTGACTGAATCAGCACTGACAGTTGCATCTTACCTCAACGGCTGTGAGCTGACAGTCACCAGTCTGGAGGTTATACTTCTTCTTATCAAAAGTAGTGATTTGCATTGCCCCAATAATACTGCACTGAGCTGCACACCTTTCTGCAGAACACTGCCACTGGCCTGCCTGACACACACTATGAAAGAGAAAGAGAGAGGGAAAGGGAACAGGATAGACAGAATAGCTGAAATTCTGTTTAATACATAGGTATCAATTACTCAATAGATTAACAAAGGTATTAATAATTGCATGGTTCTTATCATGTGATTCTCTTTGTGACCCCTTTTGGTCCTCAAATGTCTGAACAGGGATTTGGCTACAGGTGTAAATTGTAAAAATGTTATCAGGATGCAATAAAGATAAAAGATGTGTGAAGCAACCAGGTCTAATAAAGTCATATTTGTCTTTTACATGTTGTATGAACATTAACTACATTTTGTCTACATTTTGCCTTTGTGCAGACAAAACAAATATGCTAGATTTGTGATCACTGTGCCCACTAAATTGTAAATGTCTTAGCTACTGAAACTGCTCTTCTTTGAGCACAATAATCACATTGATAAAATTAAACCTAGCACAGGGTTTACAGCGTGTCAGTATGTTACTAGGTCTGCCAGTGCACCTACCAGGTGTTACACTTGTGTTTTATAGTGTCTCCTTCCTGATATGTGCGTCGCCTATGGAAGCACGGACAGTGTTCCCGCCGTAAGCATTGGCCGTCATGCAGATAGAGCCCAGGAGGACACTCACAACCCCCAACACACTCCTCCCGACACTGGCCTGATGCTGGAGGAAGAGCTGAGGAGCAGCTGGGGGGACAGGAAGACACGCAGTCTGAGAAAAGCTGACCCCCAGGACACACTCGCTCTGCATGACACATGAAAGGCAAAGAGGGACCAAAAAAGAGCAAGAGGAAGGAAGAAAGCCATAAGAAATAAATAGGTAACAACAGAGAAATCTGGTGTTTAAAACAAACCAATGCTATCCTTAAGGCTGGGTCAGGATACATTTTTTTAATGCCCTTTTAAAGTCATAAACAAAGTGCTAAAGAGAAGGTTTGATGGTGCTACAATGGGGTTTTATCAGTATATTGTATAAAAACCATCTCTTAAAAGCTATTAATTTACCTATAAAATCCTGACTTAATTGTAAGTAAGTAATTATTTGATTGGATAATAATAATAATTGGATCAAATGAGCATTGGTGACTACTTCTGCAAAAGAAATGGGAGCCGTACCACAGAGACCAGGGCCCCTCCAGCTGAGGATGACATGTTGTTGGGCACACTCACGGGCATAGCTAGCGAGCGTATCACACACAGCTGCCTCTCTCTCATTTGCCCCCAAACTGCAGTACACATATAGACAGGTATCGACATAGGGACCTGGATCCACCTGGGGCACAGTAAAAGGATTTAAAGTCACAGTAAAAGGATTTAAAGTCACAGTAAAAGGATTTAAAGTCATTTTTAGTACAAAATGCAGAATTTAAATGTGGACAAGTCTGTGAAGGATTCTAAGAGCTCTCTCACTCGATGATGGCATTGTGAAAAGGGACTCTCCTTGAGCTGGTGACATGTCAATTCTGCCGCTCTACGCAAGCTGATGTCACCTGTAATGTCACAGCTGTGGCCCAACTCCGCCGCATCACTACAGTCCTGGGGATGTTAAGACCATTGGAAACTCAGAGCTTTGGCTTTGTTGAGGACTATATATAGTTTAGTGCAGGGATCATCAATCTTACCTATAATGTGCTGGTTTGGATGCAGGTTTTCATTTTAACTAAATAAGATCCACTAGTTGTTTGAAGCCCAAAATAAGTTGGAATCAGATGTGGCTTCTTCTTCATTCTAATGAAAACCTGCAGCCACACCATCCCTTTGCAGATAAGACTGGTGACCCCTGGTATAGTGCAAGAACTAAAAGCATACTGAAAGTATATACACTAGAACCTCAGAGTGACCAGATAATACTTAGCGTACATAGTTTGCATTAGCTTTCTAATCAATCTTCAAAGGCTGATTGCAAATCTCCTTTGCAAAGAAATGACTGTCAACAAGTGAATAAGAATAGAGGAGTTTGTTTCAGGGTAATAACTACCTCTGTCTCTTGGTTTGAAACACGCCACGAATTTCCAAAGCTGGCAGCATACTGTGATACACTTCCACTCCTACTGGTGAAGTCATCTGTATCAATATAAGATCAAATAAAATAAAATATATATTTCATGAAATATATTTCACATTTGAGTCTCAACAGTCTGAACAGCACTGGACCAAGCACACAGTACTGGGGATCACCAGTATCCCAGGCAGAAAGTAGAAGATCCAGTTATAGAAGGAGGTTTTCTCCCAAAAGAGACCAGCTTCCTGAAGTGAGTGCTATGCGCTAGTAATCACTGATACAAAATGCAGTTAACTTCTCTGGCATGGTAATGAAGTGGTATTAAAAATGCAGGAATGACCACACATATCAGGGAGATGCTACAGTTGTCTATAAAGAGAACTTTTACACAACAGAAAAGCTTTTTTGTGCATAATTGACCCTGTCCTGGGGGTGAGTAGGATGAATGTAGTGGCTGGCTTCATATTTTTCACAGGAAACAAGTGCAAGTCCTTGAACTTGCTAGTGCACGGAAATTTGAAATGACTAGAAACTGGGCCAAAATCACTAAAAAATATGTTTGTAAGGATATCAGTGACTTGATCAGGGCATTCTCTTATCACCAGTAGTTTTCCTGAAATCAACTGAGAGAGTGCCTGATCACTTTGGAGTAATGCTGGTCTTTTGTTCAGACTTGTTGTGCTATGATTTAAACCATGCATAGAACTCATTCAGCACATCTGTCAGGGAGATATAACATACACAGGAATGTTAGTTTGTAGTCAATGATTGCCTGAATGCCCTACTATGTGTCTTTAGTGCACACAAAATGTCCATGATATTTAAGAGAGTGAATGGATGTCCCGAAGGCACACAAATTTCACACAGCTTGCAAGCTTTTTTACTTTTAGACAGTACAAGTGGGTAATATAATATATAAATAACACCCAGCTTACAGAAATCTCTTACCATCTGCATTATTGTTGTATAATCCACAGAGGCCCCTAGTAGCAGCAAAGTGTTCTGCAGTAACTGTCAGATATACAGTATTCCCCATGTCGAATTTCACTCTGATGCCCAATCCACTTTCAACAAACACAAAATCTCCCAGCCAGTGAATACTCACTCCTATTGAAAAAACATACACAATACATACTTTATTATACTGATATAAATATATCTTATAAATATTTCAGCCATTTTGCATAATTATCTTTAATTTATTTTATTTGAAATCCTTTAAGCAACTCAAAATGAACACTTTCCTATTATTTATTTATTTAATTTTTATTGACCAACTGTTAAATTCTAAGAGGCAGAAGCTCTAAGTTTATTCAGCTAGTAAAAGTATAGCCTAGGAAAACTGAATTGTTATCACTGACAACTTGCTTTACGCAGCTTTCATTACTCAAGTGGACTATTGGAAGCCAAAAAACTTTCCATTTCTTTCTGCATGAAGATATGTATACACTATTAAATGTGTATAACCATGTGCTCTATAAGTGTGTGCTGTATATGTATACCTAATGTGTATACACTGTAAGTTTTCTTCCCCTGTGGCCCCTGTGATATATTTATCAAACGTTTCTGTCCCAACACGCAAAAGCAAATTCCTTTACCTAACAAGTACTGGCAAATACAGTACATACATTGATTCCCAAAAATGGCAAAGGGTCATGGGATAATTTTTATCACCTGGCTAATCTACATAAGAGCTTCATTCTTAATGATAACTGAGAATGAATTTTGGCAAACATAAATCATTTTGTGACATACAGTGAGGGAGGGATAGTATTATCTAAGAGTTATGCAGGGTACAATAAATTAATAAGCAAAAGTACAATGTACAGGGTTCAGAATATAATTAAAAGTTATATGGGAGATGGTATTAATACCATTTCGAAAGAAAGGTTCACCCTGCTGTAACAGGACACCGTTGAGTGATATGTTGCCCTTATGTACAGACACAAGGTCAAGTCCCAACATCATCTTCAATGCCTAAAGAACACAAAAGGGTTTAGTTTAAACAGCAGTCAGTAGCAACCTGGTTCTGGAAGAGAGTATAAGCCTGAAAGCTCAGGTATATACTGACTTAAGTATAAGTCATTGGTTTTAACACATTCATTGTCAAAACTGTCATGTAATCTGTAACAAAAAGCATCTACACTATATGGCCAAAAGTTTGTGGATACCTGACCATCACACTTTGTATGATGTAGCATAAAGAATTCCCCTTTACTGGAATTAAGGGGTCTAGTCCAAACTTCTTACAGCATGACAATGCCCCTGTGCACAAAGCGAGGTCCATAAAGATATGGTTTGCCATGGTGTGATGTGGAAAAACATGAGTGGCCTGCATAGAGCCCTGACCACAACTGCACTAAACACTTTTGGGATGAACTGGAACACTGACTGCATGCCAAGCCTTCTCTGAATGGTCTGAAAGGACCAGGCTTAAGTCATCAATCACAGAGACAGTTGCAATAACCTGTGTCTATCAGTGCCTGTCAAGGTGGTAACACTACAGGTGGACACACTGGTGGTGAGTGAAGCTGTCAAGTTATAGAGGGAGGACCTGAGTAATGCTCAAGGAAGGATCTCCTGATTATTTTGAGAAGAGTAAGAGGCTAGAAGGGCTGCAGCCAAAGCAGTTGCAGAAGCGAAAGCTTGAGAATTGGAGGAGTTTGGGGATGCCATGGGAAAAAGCCTTCAGGTAGCCTCAAAGATGGTCTAGCAAAGCTGCACCTCAGCAGAGAGAGATGAGTCCTTGCTGTGCTAAGCAAATATTAGAGAACATTGACCTTTACATGGAAGAACTTTGAAGAACTTCTTAACCTGGTGGACATGCCCTCCCATCAGGTTCTGCTAAGGTCATGAAACAGTGGACCAGATCTTGCACAGCTTTGTGGGTGGTCATGAGGGTATACTAATCAAGTATACATGTCATGTGGATTTGGAGAAGGACTTTGACTGTGTGCCTCAACAGTTGTTGTGGGAGGCACTGCAGCAGTAGAGTGTATCTGAGTTTGGGTAATCCAGTCCCTCTATGAGCACAGTGTTGTGCCTGCATTCTTTGAGTTAAGTCAAAATTGTGTAAGATGGGCATTGGACTCCATCAAGGGTGTGTCTTATCTCCACCCTGTTTGTCGTTTTATGGACAGAATATCAAGGCACAGCCATGTTTGATGAGATATGCAATATGGAGGGCTTGAGGTAACATCCCACCAACATGGACTTGAACATTTTGCAGCTGAGTGTGAAGCAGCTGGGAGGAGAATAAAGACCTCCAAGTCTAAGGCCATGGTTCTCTCCTAGAAAAAGTGGGGTGCTCCCTTCAGGCAAAAGCAGAGACCTTATCCCTAGTGAAGAAGTTTCAATACCATAGGATCTCAGTCACTGCACCAGCTTCGTTTTTTTTTTTTTTTTTTAATAAAACTCTCTGTTTACCAGGCCATCTACATCAGTTATCCTCACCTGTTGCCATGTACCTGGGATAATAACTGAAAGAATATGGTCCCAGGTACAGAAAGGGGGAAGGTTGTTCCTTTGTGGGGTTTCTAGGCTTACTCTTTGTGAACGGTTGAGAAGCCAGGCAATCCTGGACAGCTTTAGAGTAGACCCACTGCTCCTCCAAATGGAGAAGAGCCAGCTGAGGGGGTTCCGGTATGGTGGTGATTTTGACATAATTATGAGATTTCTGACTGCTATAGTTACAGTAATGTACACTTGCTATCTATCTCAAAGTTTTCTTAATGCCTGACAAAATCATTCACATGGTGAAACCTTGATGTATTTCCCCTGATCATCACACATATCAGATACTATCTGCGAAAACCTATGTAAAAACCTGAAAAACATAGCACAGTCTAATGTGAATGCTAGTGTGTGATATACCTTGCTGCAGTGTCCTCTGCCATCACACACAGTGCTAATGTAGACAGCCCAGGTCCCATCAGTGGAGGAGGCCAGCACATAGGTGCAACCACCATGGAAATGGAAGTGCTTCCTGTCGAAAGAACGATAATGTGCTCCACCCCAGCTCATGCAAGTGGCAGAGGCCTTGGGATCTCGAATGCCCCCAAGAAGACCCCTATGAAAAAGGGGTGATGGCTGAGCATCTGAAGGCATAGAACAATGAGAAAGCAGTGACTAATACAGTTTTACACCAAGCAATGATAACAATCTAACTAGCAAAAGCTTACAGAGGTATTTTCATGAGATCTGATTACTGTTTTTTTTTTTTTTTAATCTTGTAAGAATGCCCATAGGTAGCCTGCTCACTTTAACTGTTTTCAGTGATGATGAAGACAACAATATGCTTTATCATAATGCATAATTCTGTTGAATACTGAATACTGAATACATTTTAGACTGCCTAGTGCATGAGAAAGCTGAAGGGACCTTACCAGTGCTGATTAAGCCAAAACGTTCTAAAGACTGAAGCAATGAATTAAAACAGTAATAAGATTACCTGGCAAGAGATTGTAGGAACAGGACAAGCAGGACTGGTCAGAAGCATTTTTCCAGCTAAGACCCCACAGGCTGCCACAGCATTGCTCAAAAGGCATCAGAGAGGAATTCTGAACCCCGGGAAATTCCTCACAACTCCACGTAGAGAAACACAGACCCCGGATACTCACTCCTAGAAAAAGCAATTATGGACAAATATAGTTTTGGAAAAAAGTAATGCACAATGTTAGTTACATAATCTATATGTATGCATTTGAAATATATACATATGTATATTTAATCTGTTTATGACGTAACTGGCAACATCTGGTATCTTACCCTGTGAACAGTGCGGACCAGACCAGCCTTCGCAGCAGGCCCTTACTGTCCTGTTCACTCGTTCAGTCACAATGTTCGCAGCTCTACAGCAGAAATATACAATGTCCAAACACAGAGCTACAACATTTCTCATGCACAAAGATGTAAACTAACAGAGAATAAAAAACAGAAAGAATATTTTTTCTTGGAGAAAGTTTTTTTATAGCAAGAAAAGAAAGAATATTTTTAGTATATCTTAATATTCAATATCCAATATTCAGCACTATTCAAATTACATTTTAAATTTAAGCAGATTTTTGATGTCAAGATTTTTTCTGGAGTATATCTCTTTTACTGAAACACACAGTGAATTTGATTTAACACAGATCGTCAGTTTTTATACAAACTTTAGCTTGTGGTGTCCATGCTAGCTTGAGTGCACGCTGTTAGCAAAGCAAAAGCAGGACAAACCAAATACTAATTCTGAAATGCATGTAAATATTTCTGAGATTCCATTTTTCACTCACGTTGTCACTGATCTTATAAATTGTAATGAAAAATTTTGAATTAGAAAAGAATGTAAAATTGAAGCGTTTTCAATATTGGGTTCAGACTTTTGGACTCTACTTTATATGAACATGTACACTAACACTGCAAGAATATTTTTCTTACTTGAATAGGAAGCAGGAAGCATTGGGTCCTTGTCTTTTGTAATACAGGGCAATGCCATCATCACCCCCGTGTGTGTGTCGCATCCTGTCTACATCCAACCTCCAGCCTTGAGTGTTGAACTGGTACACCTTTGAGCATGCCACTTCAAGCTGCAGGCGAGGGGAGATGATCTTCTCCAGTTTATCTTCCACTCTGCGTTCACACCAGTGACTGAAGTAGAAGAAGACTGTGATATTAGAATTGTCTGTCATTGCACAAAATAGAAGGGGTAAATAATTCACAGATTAATAATTTACAGATTGCATTTCTATAAAGAAAATTATGTTTTTCACATATCTTGTTTTCCTTTTGTTTTTTTCTTGAGTTTATATACGTTTATGTCATGCGGATGAATATACAGCAATAAATATATATGGCAATACATAGTGTATATATACACATATAAACAGTATATATATAAAACATCAGGAATCATATTGTAGTAGATTTTAGGATGTGACAGAACTTGGATGTATGAATGATTAGAACTATGCAAACTTAAATGTGGTTCAGAGATAGAAATGAATTAAACACAACAACAATCCATTAAATGTGTCTAATTAGTATATTTCTATGGCATGTTTGGTATCCTTTTAACACATATTTCATTATGAACAGTCAGTGTGTTGCTACACGGCACATGACCCTTTTTAGGGTTTTGATTTAGTTCAATGTACTATTTGTTACTTAGCTAATTGCTACCAGTTTGACATCCAACCTCTTATCCATTTGAACTATAACATATCATATAACATATCAGTTTTGACACAAGGTAAATATTTACAGTATTTAACAAACAAACAATAGTTTGCTGGGTGTAAAATAAAATTAAGGAGAAAACTACATCCAAGAATTTCGAAGATTGCGTTGACGAAGATCGCGTTGCATTTTGTGTCCAAACAATAAAAATGTAGTTACAGTTTGGTCCACACAGAGCGCTATTGAGCTAATTGTGTGAAGATTGTTGATGAGTTTACAAACTCAAGTTGGTAGTACCTACAACTCTAAATGAATAGTTGAGTATAATATTTTTGATATACATGAATAAGCAATTGAATGCTTAGTTATTTTTAACCTCATCAGTTGGAATCCGATAATTCAGATACACTAATATTCTAAATTAGAGTCAGATATTTATTAAATAAAATTAACACATACATTTAATGTTTGTATGAGTCTATTTCCACCATTGGTTTTAGGTTAACAGAGTTTTTTCCCCTAAAATATTCAAAACTATTATCGTCTTTAAAAAATATGAAACATAAACAAAGTAATATGAAATGTAGCCATAATATTTCCTGTGGGGAAAGTCACATATTTTGATATGTATTCATGTAAGTTTCAGCAAGTTAATTCATCAATGTATTGAGCTTTATTTTCAATCAATTACTCATAACCAGCATGATTAAAATATCTAAACTGTCAGTGCCACTGTATATAATTCAACAAGCAAATTTACTAGGATTAAGAATCGAGTCAAAAGTCAAGAAAAATAAGTAAATCTGTCGTTGCTTAAAACATGAGTCTACTACCTCCAAACCGAAACGTAGCATTTTGGGGAACAGTTAATATAGACGAATATTTTAGAAATGGTTACCCCATTCCCATGACCAGACGCAGACTCAACAAAGATACAAGCAGAGCCTTCATAATGTTTCTGAGGCTGTAGCTTCTTGACAATGTGACCAACTGAAAAATAAAAGCACAAATGAAAGTGTATTACATCCCTATGTTCATATCAAAGCACATACTGTGTATGACAAGGTCTAATATCTTTGAAATAAAAATAATATCAACTCAAGTACAATCACATCCAGACTCACTTATGACTTTTACTAAATGAGAATTAAATAGAATGATCATAATTTCAATGAGATTATTCTACTAAGAATTCAAGATGTTGCTTATTTCTTTCATCACTCCGCCATAAGATAATTTATTAGTAGTTTACAGCATGTTGGCACACTTATCTTTAAAAGATTTTCTGTTGTGCAGGCACAAATTTCAGAAAATAGCAATCAAGCCTGAAATAAATTACCTGTGCTGTCAGATTCAGTATCTTTTCAGTTCCAGCAGAGCTTCTTTATCTTCGGAAAATTGTTTCCTAAAATCTTGCTTTTATTAAATCTCTAGTGGTGTTGCTTTTTTCCCTACTTCTTATCTTCATTTATTTCCAACTCTTTGAAGAAATCTTTGGATGTCTATTCCTTTTTCAATTTTGCTCACAGACGTAACACTATTCCGTAGTAAGGATTATGAAGCCACTTTTCACACTGACGGGTGGTTTTTCTTTAATGGAGGGGGATTTGTAGACTTGTGGCAGCATCTGAAAGCCATGCAATTGGAGGACAAACCACTGGGCCACAGCTGCAATGTCAGCCATTAGCTGTTCATTTGTTATTGACAATGCTCAGTGCCCACCCACTGTCCTGCGTGCCCATCTAAAGAGAATGGGGGAGTACAGGGGTTAAATTCTCTTCCTTTTGCAAGAGGACTGTTTGTGCAAGTGTAATCCTATAAAGAAATTCTTCAGAGGAAGGATTTCAGGGGCGTTTATTTAATAAAGTGTGTCAATAGGGAAGGGCCAGGGGCCATGCAGCCTAACCATTATCATTAGCCAAAACCTTTAACTTTGGGGAAGACACAAACACAGCTACCTTCACCCTTAGCACTTCCTGTAGTCTACAGAGTCTTCTACATTCTGTGTCACACACAGCCAAGGATGAGACACGCAAAGTCAACACAGCAATATAGTTCTCACAGTAAACTAACCTTCTTAAATCTGACCTGTAAACTAAAGAATTTTGCTAGCTGTGTCATGCTCCAACGTTGGTGTGGTGGTCTGGGAAAACCCGTCACATGGTGAAATTTGAAAAGTATAGGATTTCCTGAACTAGAATGTGTTACCTTTTGCATGTTTCTCAATCACAAGTAAAGTTCGAGCATTTTAATACCTGGCCTCTTCCAAAAGTTAAAAATCACATTTCCATATTTTATTCCAGCTCCACTGATAGACATTAACACACAGATTGTCTAAAAACAACTGCTATATTATAATTTATATTGCATTCAATTTAACATGTAATAAATAATATATAAAAATAAAAAATATGACCTTATGTTGTCTACCTTTATATCTGCTTTGTTCATAGTCCATATTTTTGCAGACATATTAGTTAAATTGGCTCCTATATGGATACTAAATCAATCTTTGCAGAAAACCAAGGAAACTTCATTAATTCTTTCATTCACTCATCTTCGGTAACTTCTGTATCCCGGTGATGGTCACGGTGGATCCGGAACCTGTTCCGGGAACACTGGGCATTAGGCAGGGACACAGCCTGAACAGGACATCGGTCCATTGCAGGGCCCCATGCTCACATACATCCACAACTAAGTTTAGAAAATTAATTAAAAATGAATTACCAATTGGCTTGGCAAGTATATTTATGTTTTCTTAAAGCAGAATTGTCAAAGTATAAGCAGAAAAATAAAATTTGTCAAAATCCATTCTTTTGCTAGAACTCTGTTAGAACATCACATGGATTTTTTTCCAGGCCACAACATATCTGCGACATTTCCCTATATGACGAGGACGAGGAAGAAGAGAGCGAGGAAGATGTGATCGAGGAAGAAGAAGGAGATACAGGAAAGTGAGATGCACGAGGGAACTATTGGCAGAAAGGTATTTTCAGGTAATAAAATATAAATGAGCACATAAGAACGCCTTCTTTTCACAGAAGTAGGCCACTGATGAGATGATATCTGTTACCAAGAAGCACTGCCTCATCTCTGAACACCTTGCTCTGTGTAATGCTTGATTGCCTAGTACTTGAGAGCCAATCATGCAGCAACAGAGCAATGTATAAAATCATGCAGATACAGGTCAAGAGCTTTAGTTAATGTTCACATTATCCATCAGAATGGGGGAAAAATGTGACATTATTGACTTTGATCAAGACATGGTTGTTGGTGCCAGATGGGCTGGTTTGAGTATTTCAGAAACTGCTCATCTCCTGGGATTTTCATGCACAACAGTCTCCAGAGTTTATACAGAATGGTGTGGGAAAAAAAAAAACTCTAGTGAGTGGAAGTTCTGCATGTTGATGCAAATATTGATGGGAGAATTTAGAGGGAAATTGGTTCAAGCAGACAGGAAGCCATGTTTTCCACATGTTGTTATGTTGCAGCCTTATGCTAAAATGCTTTAAATGATTTTTTTTCCTACATCAATCTACCCCCTAATGACAACATAAAACCAGATTTGTGATAACTTTTAATAAAACTAATTACAAATTTATTAAAAAGAAAAAACTGAAATATCACATTCATATTAGTATTCAGACCATGACTTTTGCTATGATGCTTGAAATTTAGTTCAGGTGCATCTCATTTCTCTGGATCATCTTTGTGATGTTTCTACACTTTGATTGGAGTCCATCTGTGGCAAATTCAATTGACTGGACATGATTTGGGAAGGCACACACACACCTGTCTATATAAGGTCTAACAACTGAAAATGCATATCCAGAACCAAAAAAAAAACCAAGCCATGAGGTCAAAGGAACTTCCTGCAGAGCTCAGAGACAAAAAAATCTGCTGCATTGAAGGTTCCCAAGAGCACAGTGGCCTCCATAATTCTTAAACAGATATCATGTGTGGAGATGGGAGAAACTTGCAGAAGGTCAACCATCACTGCAACACTCCACCGATCTGGCTTTATTTTGGACAGGAAGCCTCAGCTCATAAGCAACATAAGGAGAGGCTTCCGTCTGGCCACTCTGCCATAAAGCCCAGATTGGTGGAGTGTTGCAGTGATGGTTGACAAGTTTCTCCCATCTCCACACATGATCTCTGGAGCTCAACCAGAGTGACCATAGGGTTCTTGGTCATCTCTCTTACCAAGGCCCTTCTTCCCCAATTGCTCAGGTTGGCTGGGCAGCCTGCTCTAGGAAGGGTCCAGGTTGTTCCAAACTTCTTCCATTTAAGAATTATGGAGGCCACTGTGCTCTTGGGAACCTTACATAGATAAGAGTATGCCTTTCCAAATCATGTCCAATCAATTGAATTTGCCACAGGTGGACTCCAGTCAAAGTGTAGAAACATCTCAACGATGATCCAGAGAAATGAGATGCACCTGAGTTAAATTTCAAGTGTCAAAGCAAAGGGTCTGAGTACTTATGTCAATGTGATATTTCAGTTTTTTCTTTTTAATAAATTTGCAAAGTTATCACAAATCTGATTTTTGCATAATGGGGTATGAAGTGTAGATTAATGTTGAAAAAAACGATTTAAAGCTTTTTAGCATAAGGTTGCAACATAAAAAAAATATGGGAAAAAAGAATACTTTTTTTTGTCTGAATACTTTCTGAATGCACTGTAAGTAACCACTCTTTACAGCCGGGGTGAGCAGAAAAGCATCTTAGAATGCACAGCATGCTGAACCTTGAGGTGGATGGCCTCAAGGAAAAACATTGCTTACTCTTTTTCCAACTGTCCAATTTTAATGAGTCCACTGTTGTTTCAGATTCATATTCTTGTCTGACAGAAGTAGAACCCGATGAAGTGTTCTGTTGTTGTAGCCCACAGAACGTTTATATATAGATGTATAGAACATTTATTATATACATTTATATAGAATGACACAGGTGTGAGTGAGCAGTGAAAATATTGGCATGGAAAATGAATAACTGTTAGTAGTAGGTCAACAGTTATCAGTCCCTGAGCAGATGAATTCATGTCATCTGCTGCAAATCTAAAAACAACTAAATAGTTGATAAATGATAATGTTAGGTTGCCAACTTATTAACACATTTTTGATAAACATGGTGTCTACAATAAACATTTTAATTTAATGATTAAATAATGTAACTATATCTATCCCTTAATGCTGTCTACTAGTCATAATATATAATAAACAGACAATCAACTGTAATTATGTAATTGAGTTAAATCTTATATAATGAATGTCTTGCTAACTCAAATGACATAATTTCTTAGTAATTTCATCAAGCTTTATTTGTTATTGAAATGGTCACCATATATAGGCAAAACTATAATCATTTACATTTGTTCAATTTTCTGACAGCTTTATGACCTGAAATTGACCAATCCTTTACCACACTTGAGACCTGGGTGGCTGATAAAAGGAACAATGCCAGAACAGAAGAGTTCATTTCATATCCCACTTGTCATCCAATAGGACTGTAGGGGAAAGCCTACAGCTGCTTGGGCTGGGCTGAGTAAACACATTTTAGCTACAGAAGTGACACATTTAGAGAACAAATCCCACAAGGATTGGAAATAAGAGCAGTAGGTAAGACCATTCAACGTTTTTCTTTTCTGAAACTGCATTGTTGAGTTTGACTTGTTGTTCTGTTTCAAAGGTGAAGTTACTGTAAAAGTCCTATAGAAAAGGGGGGCGGGGGGGCATGTTACATAATGGTGTTATAAATGTCTGGCAATAAATATGACCTTTTTTTTCCATTTATGAGACTTTCATGCACAGTAGCCTGGTGTACTAGTGGTTGCAACAGCCAGATTATGAGCAAAACAGAAGTGTTTTTTTTCATAAAAAACCTTTATAAAAAGGACATTGAAGCACATTGTTGCTGCTTTTAATAGATGCATTTTCTTATTGTATCACTGTACAGACAACGTTGTGACAAAGGAAGGGTTTGACTTTCTCCTACCAGTTAAAGAAGAGAGCAAATAAAGGTAAAAAAAAAACAACACTGAAGTTCTTTTATCTCTTACTGTCATGGGCACAGTTAAAACATTATGTGTATGCCTGAGTGTGAAATTATATTGACAGTTTTTATGCCCAGGTGTTACAAAATAGTTCACTATTTAATGATTATGTTGTTCTTACTGATATCTGCCTTTCTATTTATGCAGGTTCGGAAATGTGGTTGCCTTTGGTGCTGCTAGCTTCAGTAGTCAGTCAGGCTGCTACATCTAGGGTCCGAGAATGGGCTCATCATGGGGCCTCCATGTTTGCTGATCTCTCCCCTCAAGAAATGACAGCTGTGAGAGCCTATCTCCACTCCTGCAGTGAACTGGGCCTAACTTCAGCACGAGACAAGTCCCTCAAAAAGAACAGCATCCTCCTTATGGAGCTACATGTTCCTCGAAAGCATGAGGCCCTCCGAGCACTGGACAGGGGACAAGCAAAACCACCACGTCAGGCTCGGGTGGTGGTACAATTTGCCAACCAGGCCCAGCCTAATATAACCGAATACATTGTTGGTCCTTTGCCTTTCCCAAATTCCCGTCAACCCAAGACCTTCAAAGGTGACCGACCTATTAACTTTGAGTCCCGGCCAATCACACTTGTAGAATATGGGCATATAGATGCCATCTTGAACAAAGTTGCAAAGAAAGTGAACAAAATTCTGTATGAGAGCACAGGTTTCACATTTGGAAACTGCACCGATCGATGCTTAACCTTCTCAGACATAGCTCCTCGTGGACTGGAACCAGGAGACAGACGAACATGGCTCATGCTACAGAAATTTGTAGAGGGGTACTTCATTCATCCTGTGGGTTTTGAGATTCTTATCAACCACAAAGACCTGGATCCAGAGAAATGGACTGTGGAAAAAGTGTGGTACAATGAGCAATACTTCGACAGTGTGGAAGAGCTGGTGGAGCAATATGAGAAGGGAATGATCTCTAAAATCAAGCTGCCTGAGCATGATGAAAATGATCTATATTCCACCTACATTCCTCGCGGTCATAGCAACACACGCACAAATATCTATGGGCCAAAGCTTGTGGAGCCTCAAGGCACTAGATACCAGGTTGACAGAAACTTTGTGGAGTATGCTGGATGGTCTTTTGCTTACCGTGTCCGCTCATCCGCTGGTCTGCAGATCTTTGACTTGCGTTTTAATGGTGAGAGAGTTGCCTATGAGGTCAGCCTGCAAGAAGCTATTGCCTTCTACTCTGGAGACACTCCAGCTGCAATGCAAACAAAATACATTGATGCTGGCTGGGCCATGGGAACCTCTGATTTTGAGCTTGCACCTGGTATTGACTGTCCTGAAATTGCCACTTTTGTGGACATGTACCATTTCTACGATACAGACAAACCTGTGAGGTATAAGAATGCACTGTGTATTTTTGAGATGACAACAGGCCTGCCTCTTAGGAGACACTTCAATAGCAACTTCAAAGGAGGCTACAATTTCTTTGGGGGTCTTGAAAACCATGTTCTTGTGCTAAGAACCACATCCACCGTTTACAACTACGACTACATCTGGGACTTCCTGTTCTATCAGAATGGAGTAATGGAGTCTCGAGTTAGTGCCACAGGGTACATTCATGCTACTTACTTTACAGAAAACGGACTGAACTATGGAGCCAGGGTTTACGACTATGTTCTCGGAAATATACACACACATCTTGTTCATTACAAAGTGGATCTGGACATTGCAGGTGAGTTGAAGTAATGGCAAAGATGCAATCTCTTAAAATTATTGCCTGAGTTATAACATGAGTTCATCACTACTTTCATACAGAATGTATTGAAAAGAGTGTAAATACACTGAGCTAATTTTCCTGACTATTTCTACATATTACATATCATACGTATTTCTAATATAAAGGAAGGAAACTTGGCCTAAATCTTATGATGTTGTTCTCTATCTCCTGCTTAGGGCGTGACAACAGCTTTGAGTCAATAGAACTAAAATATGTCAACTTCACCAACCCCTGGAGTTCCCAACACACCATCAAACAATCCATCCTGTCCAGGAAGCAACATGAAACGGAACGCAGTGCTGCCTTCCGCTTTGGAAAAAAGTTTCCTCGCTATTTACACTTCTACAACCCCAACCAGAAGAACAAGTGGGGGCACCAGAGGGGTTACCGTATTCAGTTTAACTCACATGCCCACAGTGTATTGCCCCGGGGCTGGAGAGAGGAGAATGGTATTCCATGGTCAAGGTATTGTTGCTACACAAATGTCAATCAAAAAAGGATCCCTCTGCATGCAAGATGAACAAATTCCCAACCTGAAAATCTAGTGATATATACAGACGAAAACATTTTACAGTAGTACACATCTGGTGCAGTCACAATGACTAGAATCTATAGAATTGTTGGAGTAATGAAAAAAAAAACTACAATCTTTTTCAAGGAAAATTATACTAACATATCAGGATGCACTTTTTGATAAAGGTCAGATGTACTACAGATGCTTACAAGTAATTGTTAGACAAAAGTGAATTATCTAAAAGTGTCTAGAAACAGTGATTAATCTTTGATTTTTCTAATATTATAGATATCCTTTGGCTGTAACTAGACATAAGGACAGTGAGCCCACCAGCAGTAGCATCTATACCCAAAATGACCCATGGGAACCTGTCGTTTCATTTGAGGACTATATCCGCAACAATGAAAACATTGTGAATCAGGTATTGTATTGTCCTAACTGTGATAACCATAACATATTTTACGCTCAGAAAAAAGCATGCAGAGAAGGATGTGTCACTTGTGTCACTTGTCACTTGTATGTTCCCTTTTGCAGGATTTGGTTGCCTGGGTTACTGTGGGTTTCTTACACATTCCTCATTCTGAAGACATTCCCAACACAGCAACTCCCGGAAACTCTGTAGGCTTCTTCCTTCGGCCATTTAACTTTTTCAATGAGGACCCCTCACTATCTTCCCTCAACACAGTCATTGTGCGACCAGATGAAGACGGTAAACCGAAAGTTCAGAGATGGACTCCAGATACTGTAGGTCACTGTGTCTCGGACAAGCCATTCTTCTACAATGGCACATACGCTGGAGTCTAGAATGGTGTTTTATAAAAGATTATGTTAGTGTTGTTATTAAAGCCCAAGCTAAATTGCATAAGGAATTGTACACCAACTTCCCACATGCATGCAACATATGCAACATACTTAAATATACGTACTCTAAACTATATATGTAAATATGAATGGATGCCGGTTTGACACAACCTTAATCTCTCTAACTATAAATGTGTATGTATTGCAAACACATTTGTTTTGAGATAATTGCTTATCTTATAAACTATATAAAATGTTTCTTGTGTTCATTTCTGGCTGTCTTTTTATTATTGAAGACATAAAAATAAAACTGCTGGACACCAGTGTGTAATTCAGTTTTTAAGTTGCCATTTGGATGTCACGCCAAGGCAGAGATCTTTAGTGGTATCTTATAATGAAAAAAAGGATGCGTCTCCATGGTCTGGATTTATGTACCAAGAACATCCAGGAAGCAGGATGCTCCATCCGCCAGCTTATGCGCCTCAGCAGTCCTGAGTAGCTGGAGTTCAGGCAAAGAAAGGTTTTCTTAGGGAAATGATCCTGATCCCTCTCAGTAAACAATCTCGGACTACAGAACTCACCTGCAGGGTCGCCCGGGGTAACCTATAAGTGGAAAAGAAGAAAGAGAGTCTTTTTTCCTTTGAGTCTTATTTCACAAGAATGATATAAAAATATAATACAACAAAAAACACAAATTGAAGCAGTGGATAATTTAATATGAGCATAAAATATGTGTGTTTATAACAGTCTAATGATTATCCTATGACATTAATTTACATACTACTACTACTACTATTACTACTACTAATAATAATAATAATTAAATCTGCAAGCAGCATTTTCAGGGGCCAAGCACCCAGACTCTGTGAGAAGCACATTCACAGATGCGCTACAATTGTTGCCTAAGCAATCACAAGAGCAGAGCCATAACTTTAGGCAAAGGGATTCAATTATATAAAATATGAAAAACAATATAAAATATCAAAAATCATTTGATAACTTTTGTAAGTCATGTAAGCCAAGTTGGCAATTGGCAAACAGGAAGTACTCTTGACACTGATGAGCATTCACTTCAGCTTACTCTAGGGAATCATAGGAATGTAGAACTAGGAATGTAGAACAAGTTCTTAAAATTAAATTAGGAAAATTATGGAATTGTCACAGTTTTTGTCACAGGAGGCACAGTCATTAAAATTTTTGTGAACATTGAGGGTGAGGTCCTGAAGATTAATGTCTTGTGACAATATGCAGATGTCTCACATCCTGTTTTTCTGCATTTGCCAGTGTCTTACAGGAGAATGGTTTTGAATATCAAAATTCCTTTGATAACTTTTGTTCAGACATGTCTCAAGATGATGTGAGCCAAATCTGGTGAAGATTGGACACAATTTGCATGAGGAGTAGCAAAAATGGCAGTTGGATATAAGCATTTTTAGCATGTTATTGTAACTTTTGACCAGTAGGTGGCACGAAATTTGTTGCAGAGCCTCAGGTCATGGTCCTGATGATACCTACCAAGTTTTGTGTCAGTGCACAAAGTCGTTGCTGAGTTGCAGCCTCACTTCCTGTTTGGTGGCTTCACGGTCAGATTTGTTGGCCCCTTACAGACAAATTGTTTGGAGTATTCAAAATTCTTTTAATAATTGTTGTGACACTTACTCTGAAAATGACGTGTGCCAAATTTGGTGATGATTGGACAAAATTTGTAAAATGAGTAGTGAAAAAACAGTTTTTGACAAGATGGCGGAAAATCTAATTAGGTAGAAATTAATGTCATAGGATGCGTTGAACTCGATCCAGGGAATTCAGGGATGCCTGACTTTTAAATTTCGAATACAGGGTTCAAAAGGTATGACCATAACCATACTTCCAAATTAGGCCCAAATATGACCCGATGGTGGCGCTAGAGCATTGTCAGCACTTGGCCCAAAATTGGGCCATCCCCAATCAGTGTGCCTAATTTCACAACTTTTTACCAGAACAAGAAAAGGTAGAATAACAATAGAGTGCCTACACATCTTCAGTGCTTGGCCCCCTAATAATTTGCTTTATAGCACTTTTAAAATCTCAAAGTGTAAAATATAAATGCTTTACTAATAAATTAAGTATGCATGTATGAGAATTACTACAAATCATGAAAAATATATTTAACAATCCCAAGACTAAGGGCAATTTAACAAGTACACTCACTGGTCACTTTAATAGGAACACATGTACTCCTGCTCATTCATGCAATCAGCCAATCATGTGGCAGCCCGCAAATCCTCCGTTCATAGGATGTTTTTTGTTTTTTGCACCATTCTGTGCAAACGCTAGAGACTCCTGCGTGTGAAAATCCCAGGAGATCGGCAGTTTCTGAAAAGCTCAAATCAGCCCATCAGGCACCAACAACCATGCCACAGTCAAAGTCACTGAGATCACATTTCTCCCCCATTCTGATGTTTGACTAACTGAAGCTCTTGATGTGTATCTGTATGATTTTATGATTGCACCAGCCACATGATTGGGTGGTTGGATAACTGCATGGATGTGCAGGTGTTCCTATTAAAAAGGCTGGTGAGTGCATGTTTTAAATTTGTATTTAAAAACAGAGTTAACCTTATGATTAAAACTTTATAATTCTCTGAAATACTATTCCAGAGTTGATAGGTCAGAAAAACATTTTCCCGTTGCTGATCTGCGAGTGGATTAACAGGAGGCCCGTCTTAACTGAACTATGTGTTCTGTTTCGTATTGCAGGAGATAAACCATTCAGGGCTATAAAAGTCTTTTTAGGACTTTTTAGTCAACATGGAACTTAATACGCAACCAGTGTAGCATATGGAAGACTGAAGTAATGTGCTCTGACCTTGTTTTCGTAGTAAGGATGCAAGCTGCCGCAATTTGAACAAACTGAAGCTTCCTTATAGAGGCAACAGAGCAGCCAGCCATGGCAGGAAATGGGAGTAAAGTAAAGCACCTACAACATTATGGAGAGCTGACATTCCTAAACTTTGCTATAGTAACAAGGACCCATGCATCACCATACTTCAGTCTTCACAAAACAACGTTTGACCCATACAGTATCTCTCTCTCTCTCTCGAACAACTCACTACATTCCTAGTGTAGTGCTCATTACCACATCCCCATGCCTTTAACTGTTATTCCCATCAGAACAATGGATGTTCAACAGGTTCAATGAGTGAATCATTCTTTTGTCAATATTCTCTCTATTTGGCCAAGTAAGTCTAACATTTGCGCTAATGTAAGAATGAGAACTATCCTGTGATATTCGATCGCAGATGTGCACTGTTACAATGTCACCTTTTACATGTGAAAGTTATGCTAACAAGTGACATAATTAACAACAAAAATATGGACATGGTTCTGATTAGGGCAAAAAAAAAAACAACAATAATAATAATAACTACCAGCTCATTCCCACTGGATATATACATTTATAAGCTCCTAATAAAGAGTATTACCTATTGATTATCAAAACCCTCTAAACACTATAATCACTATTTTACTATAAAGAATTTTCCTGCAAAATTGTAGTAAAATACTGGCAGCAGGGTTTCCAGCTGTTTACTGTAATTTGTACAGTGTCCATACTGTATTCTGAATTATAGTTTCTTACTGTTCTAATAAAATCATTAAAATGTTGATTAAAGCTGATTAAATGCAAAATCATGACAATAATGCACATAAGCCTAAATTTAATAAACATAACAGGATTCAAATACATTATTTATTAAATAAGATGACAACACAATCACAACCTCAGAGTAAAAACACTAAATGAGTTGTCTGAAAAATCTGGCAAAAGTGAACTGCAGCTGAACAAAATTTTGTAGGGAAGTAAGTACATGTAAACAGGGGACATTCTTTGGGAGAGGTCAGTAAAATCCAACTAAAATATTCCTTCAAAAACCAAAATACATTTTTTTGTTTTGTTTTTTAAAAAAAAAAAATTCCATGTCCGAAAATGTCCAAATGTTCAAATGTCCAAAATCCAGAATTCTTTATAAATGTGTGTCTGCACACATACTACCAGTGAGTGCATTAATGTGAGTGTGTGAAAACCTGCTTGCCTAAATATCCCACTGAAAGTCCATGAGATTCTTCAGGAGAGTGGAGACACGAGGGTTGAGGGTTGTGAGAGATTTTACCTGTCCTCTTTGAGACCACCTTGTCTTTGAACCCCTTTCTGGATTTATCCCAGTCAAGCCCCTGGACACACAGCAATACACAACAGCAATTAGTTGGTGATTTTCAGAGTAGAGAAATGAGGCATGCAAGGAACAAAAAGAAAGTTAGATTTAAGGAACAAGGTGTCTTACCTTTGAATGAACTCCAAAGTACAAGACGCCTCCTCCTGGTACTGTAAGCTGAACATGTAGTACATTGCAAACAAAGTTGCAAGCCCAAGCAGGAATGTGGGTAGGATGCCCTCACAAAAGACATGACCCTAAAGACTAATCATCCAGCCTCAAATGACCAGCTCATTTCCACCTGAGACTTTTTTTTTAAAAAAAGACATTGTTTTTATTATTTTAAGGACACACTGTGTCAGTAATGCAAAGCACCAGCACCACTTTTGAATTTAGCTTGCTAAACAGTGAGTGAGTGAGTGAGTGAGTGAGTGAAAGTGTGAGTGAATGAGTGAGTGAGTGAAAGTGTGAAAGTGAGTGAGTAAGAGTGAGAGAAAGTGAGAGTGAGTGATTGTGAGTGAGAGTGTGAGTGTAAGTGTGAGCGTTAGTGTGAGTGAGTGAAAGTGTGAGCGTGAGTGTGAGTGAGTGAAAGTGTGAGAGTGAGTGAGTGTGAGAGTGAGTATCAGTATGAGTGAGTGAAAGTGTGAGAGTGAGTGAGTGCGGGTGAAAGTGTGAGAGTGAGTGATTGAAAGTGTGAGAATGTGAATGAAAAGTGTGAGAATGAGTGAGTGTGATTGAAAGTGTGAGGGTGAGAATTGCTTTGAGAAGATATTGTATTATACCTTAACATGAAATCACTACAGAATAAATCCTGATGAACGTTTCAACCACAGCATCATCTGACTGGGGACGTGGCTGGACAGGGGTTTCAGAAAATACTGTTCTATAACATAAAACTCTTTCCTGGAGCCCTACATCGCCAACATCCCTAATTTAAAGCATTGTAATTCACAGTACTATCGTTGAAAAACCAACTAACTGAAGCGTTTGTTTTTCCCCAGAGTATTTTCTTCAGAATTTTAAAGGAACACTGTGTTCTTTTCAGCAAAAATGCTATAAAAAGATGATCTGCTCAGTTACAGTCCCACCTAACTTCATATAATCTGTACAAGCTCTTCCAATACATCTTTCATTACACACAGCACTGACACAGCTTTCTTTAAGGTTGTTAGTCTGATCTTATCTGATGTTAGCTTTCTGCCACAAAATTAACTGTTACAGAATAATGTTTGTATGGCAGTAAAGAAAGCAGAATATTCCATAAGAGACCACCTTTCAGACAAAAATACATAATGAAGCCTGCTGGGTTTTGCTGCAAAAATAAGAAGAAAGTGCAAGAGTCAAAGTCTCCAGAAGAACTGTGGCTGGTTCTGCAAGATGCTCAATAAAACTTAGAGCTCATTCTTTAAAAGAAAGAAAGCACTGGTGAGCTCAACAACATTGAAAGGCCTGGAAGACCACGGAAGACAACTAAAGTGGATGATCGCAGAATCCTTTCCTTGGTGAAGAAAAACCCCTTCACAACATCAACAGAAGTCAAGAATACTCTGGAGAAGGTAGGCATATCATTGTCAAAATCTACAATCAAGAGACACCTTCATGAATGTAAATACAGAGGGTTTACAACAAGGTGCAATATTCTGGTAATATTCAAGAACAGGAAAGCCAGATTAGACTTTGCCAGAAAACATCTAAAAAAGCCTCCCATGTTCTGCAATAAGATTCTTTGGACTGATGAAACCAAGATGAACTTGTACCAGAATGATGAGAAGAGAAAAGTATGGGCGAAAGAAAGGAACAGCTCATGATTCAAAGTATACCACGTTATATGTCAAACATGGTGCAGGAAGTGTTATGGCATGGGCAGGTATGGCTGCCAATGGAACGGGCTCACTGGTGTTTATTGATGATGTGACTGCTGACAGAAGTAGCAAGATGAATTCTGAGGTGTATAGGACTATACTCTCTGCTCACATTCAGCCAAATGCTACAAAACTGATAGGACGCCACTTCACATGGTGGATAATGACCCTAAACATACTGCGAAAGCAACTCAAGATTTTTTGAAGGCAAAGAAATGGAATATTCTTCAATGGCCAAGTCAGTCGTCTGATCTCAGCCCAATAGAGCATGCTTTTCACTTACTGAAGACAAGACTGAAGGCAGAAAGACCCACAACTGAAGGTGGCTGCAGTGAAGGCCTGGCAAAGCATCTCCAGGGAGGAAACTCAGAATTTGAGTTTTGAGAACATGGGCTCCAGACTTCAGGCAGTCATTGACTGCAAAGGATTTTCATCCAAGTATTAAAATTATGGTTTTATTTACAATTATGTCACTTTGTCCAAATACCTTGGAGCCCCTGAAAATTTGTTGAAAATGGCTGTAATTCCTAAATGGTAAATGCCATATTTTTGTGGAACCTCTTAAAATAAAGCTGAAAGTCTATACTTCGATCACATCTCGATTGTTTTATTTCAAACCCATTGTGGTGGTATACATATATATATATATATATATATATATATATATATATATATATATATATATATATATATATATATGTAGGTCTATACATATATGTCTGTATCATAAAGTCCTGGCTTATCTCTATCCTGATATTTGATACATACCTTCCTGTAACTTTGTGTCACTTTTGACTCAATTTTCATCATCTCCGTTGCTTCACTGCTTACTTAGAATGACAAATACACCCACTTCATAGGTCCCCAGTGTAACTACCACAAAGCACAAAAGTGTTTGCTAGCCAGAATAACACTACAAAATATTTCAAAACTCAGCTTGAGGGGATTTACCCATTCAGATCTACCCCTCAGTTCCAGTGAGGGGAAATTGTAATGATAGATATTCTAGACAATTGTCTGCTTCCAAATTTGTGGCAACAGTTTGGGAAAAAACCACATATGGGTGTGATGGTCAGGTGTCCACAAACCTTTGGCAATATAATGTATATTACTTAACCTTATTCAATATTACTTATTGAATTAACCTCCTTGAAATTCAAAGTTATTTCTTTTTACTGTTCAAATGTGCACATTTTTAAATTCATCTGTATTCAATTATGGTTTTCTTTTTCAATGTTCAGAAATTCAAATTCATTAATTAAGTTTTCAGGTATGAGTGGAAAAACTGTAGATACAACCAGTCAAATTCAGTTTGCAAAATTCACTTTGAAAATACATAAATAAATTTAAAAAAAAAAACAGGCTACCCAGGCAAACGCAATTGAGCCTGGAACAAGACTGTACACTTATTGACTAGTTATTCCTTGTATTTCAGGATCTCTGGGTAGCCTGGATGTTTACCTTGTATTTTTCATAGTGAATTTTGCAAACTGAATTTGACTAAAATTACAATTGAAATCCAATCATTTTTGCAATGCTAGTTCTCTCTCCGTCCTCTCATTATATAATAGTTATGTATATGTACTAGGTATAATGTAAAATCATTATCCTATCATTTAATTTTATTTACTGGTTGTATGCTATTATAAAAGTTATACAGCTATTTAATAATGTGTATCAATATGTATTTTATGAATGTATTTTATAAATTTTATTACACTATGTCTCTTCTGTCTTTGCTAAACTGCTTGAGAAAGCTTTGGCATTCATTTCCAAGAACGTGCAGTACACACAGCTGTTCTATGTCTCAACTGGGAAAATAGTACTGCCATCATCGACATAATAACAGCTCAGAATCTGTCCTTGGTCATTTCTGTGGATCCTCCACATTCTCACCTTCACACCTCACCCATGATTGTGTGATTCACCTTGGCACCCAGCTGAGCAAAGGGCCGACTATAGTAAACAGTCTGTATTGCGAACATGTTTACTGAGCAGTTCTCAATTAAGAAACTTCCCGACAGCAATGCTATGAAGAGAGCTGAAAAGATTAACACTGATCCTCAGAGGAAATCACATGTTCTACAAACTCCCCTTAGGAAAGCGAAAATGCTCTTTCTGAATGAGTCACAAGTGCTATTTGAACAGCTTTTTTCATCACAAAGGGGATGAGCAGCAAGACTAACTGAAAACGACGTGCACTCCCAGCAAAATGGCATACAATATTAATAATATGATATTAATTATATTGCAAGACATTGTGATTATAACTTTCTATCTGCTTATTCATTCAATTATTTAATCAGCCAATCATATGGTAGCAAAACAGTGCATAAAATTATTCAGATACAGGTCAACAGCTTCAGATAATGTTCACGTCAAACTTTAGAATGGGGAAAAAAATGTGATCTCAATGACTTCGACCATGGCATGGTTGTTGGTGCCAGACACACTAGTTTGAATAATTGAGAAAGTGCTGATCTCCTGAGATTTTCACACAGCACGGTCTCTAGAGCTCATTAATACTCATCATCTCCTATAAATATCCTGCCAATGCACATCTGGACACAAGACTCTGGATCCATATACTTTAAGACGTTTCATAACATCCCATGTATGAATCATGGGGGAATTTTCATCAGAACTGAAGCTCCTTGTATTAGTGGCAACATAAACTTCAGGCATAAGACTACATTATTGAACAACACTGCTGCCTAGTGTTCACAGCAAAGCAAAGACATTTTAATCACCTGAATTTGTCAGACCATATACATTTACACCATTATTTTACACATTTATACAGTTAATGTTGTGTGAAATTACAATCAAGTACTTACTGGAGAATATTCAGCAATGTCAGAACATTTTTTGAACTGACTAGCTGATTAAAAATAATTTAAGAAAGTAAGTACAATGGGAAATTCTATCATGTGTTACAATATCCGTCAGTATCTGATGGACATCACATGTTGAAGTATATGCTCAGGTTTCATTTTTTATGAGAAAATTATTTTTAAAAAAAATATGGATCATTCATTGGTATTTCTGTGAATGCTCATAAGGCTTCATGTAATTGTACTTTATTCTGCATGAATGACCATGAATAACATCAGCATTAATCCTCCTGTAACACTGAAGAGGATGTTAACTAGCATTAGCAAACCAGTCTGCTAACATTGTATTGATTCTTGTGGCTATTGTTTTTTTTTTTTCCTGGAACAGTCTAAGTTCTCATAAGCAGGTTATATTAAGTGCATAGAAAAAATTGTGAAACACAGCACCTTTAATACTCAGACAGTGACTAATAACAGTGATAGAGTGCTATCTGCTCGTCATGTGAAACTGAACAAATCTACCCGGAAAACAAACACATGTCCACTTTCGGCTGCTAATGTTAGTAATTTGCAAATTCTCCACGAAAAAATCTATGTGTAATTGGAGCCCTTGCAAGAAATGTGAAACTGAACATGTTTTTTTGAAGAAATAGTGTTCTATACTTTACCTTAGGTTCACTTAGACACAGAACAATAACAGAATAACCACAAAACTCTGATTGCCTTCATGAGTTTGCTCAAAATGCATTATAATATCTTTATTCTTGATTTGGCCTATCACTGGTCAACCAATCACACACCTGATCGTATCAATTTGAATGTTAATTTTCACCAAATAAGATCCAAAAGGTCATTTGATACGATAATTCAAGGTAGCTGCTAACTGAAAGATATTTCCAGTATGAAATAGGGCTTAGAGAAATCTCTCCTACAGACCAATAAAATAAGCCCAGTTCATCCTAATCATAAATCAGGACCCCATGTTCTCTACACTTGATCTGTACAATGACTGTAAAAGGAGGTGCAGTTCTATGGTATTTTTTATGCTTTTTTTTTAATGATTTCAGTTTCTCCATAGGTCCATGTGTCTATCCTATTTTGCATTAAATGTCCAGATGAGTGGTTGAATGTTTGTAGGATTTATATACTATTATCACTGTAATCAGCAGATGAACTGATTAGATTTTAGAATTGATCCCAACAGGGTCAAGGTCACAGCAAGGTCAAATGTCTGAAATAGTTTTTCTTCAATAGCTTTCTTCCTGTTTCAAGTATTTTAAGGGTATTTCAGGTTTACAAATTAGTACTAGATGACTAGACTTGTTGCACTTGTTGGTGACGAAGGCATTCGCAGTCGATGCTTTGACATTGACTTCTACTTGTTTTGGTAATTCAACTGGATTGTGAATTGTAACTTGTAAATGTGGTCTTAGCAAGGCTACTGTTACCACTCAAACTGGCCTACAAAATAGAGTATTATTAAAAAGACAACATGCAAATACTGTAGGTCACTGTAGAGGTGGAATTTTTAACCTAGACTATATTTAGGTTTTCCCTAAACTATTTCTGTTACTAGCCATACCACAGTGAGCCAGTCAGAATCAGAGTCACCTTTATTGCCAAGTACCATGGGTTTACATGTACAAGGAATTTGTCTTGGTGTACTGGTGCTTAGTAATAACAGTAAAAGAAAAGAAATAAAAATAATATTAATAAGGTAAACATCGTAAGGTAAGATAGGAAAGTAAAAGAGAGAAGAGAAGAGAAAGTTAAGAAATGCGAAAGTTATGAAATGTCCTTTTTTTTATTTAATCATACAACCCAAGCTCAAGTAGCCGGTTATATTTGTCATGTGAAATATCATTGTGCTTTGTCATTCCCTCAAAATAACCAGGAACAGCTGAGAAAAAGCCCGAGAGGCATGCCACTTAATGTCAGACATGAGCGCCATTTGTTAAAAACAATCACGCATTATCTGTTGAGCTCTGGCTGATCAACACCTCTGAACAAAACATAAGCTCAAAGAGGCAAAGTGCCTAATGCATACCTACAGCTACTAATTCATTTAGATAGCTAGCTAACAGACAAAAACACAATCACAAAACATGTTAAATTAATGTAAAGACTTTGTAAATAGTGTTACATAAGCTACATTAGGCTAAAATATTATAAATATATATAGCACAATAAAAGGATAATATTAGTTGATTTTAAAAATACTTAACCAGCTAAGTGGCTATAATCACACACTTTTTCCTTGGCTTCTCTAAAATGTTTTATACACCATTTCAAATGAATATTCATGAGTGGAGGAAGTGACATTGCTGTTCCTAGAAAAAATCAGTTTGATGGTAAACATCATTCAAAGCGGCAGCGAAGAACAATATTCCATGCCTCTCTTTTTATGTGACTGATAGCTTGATTTAATGACAGGATGTTCAAATTAAAACTGTTCTTCAGATGTTGGATGTTACTTCAGGCCTGGAACAAATTTGATATTATCAAGGCTCAAATGCTCAAGGCTTTTCTCTGTTCTGGCATCTACGTGGTGGAATGAACTTCCCCTAGAAATCCTAACAGCTGAGTCACTGGCTATCTTTGAATGATGACTAAATATCTACCTCTTCGTTAAGTACTTAAATTAGCACTCTGTTATTTAAAATGTAAAAAAAAAAAAATCATTGTCTTCTGTTTTTTTCATACTATACTAACCTCCCCAACAGGGTTTTAAGACTGATAATACACTCATGGGCAAAAAAAAAAAAAAAAAAAAAAGGGCCAACCCCAAAATGGCAAATATTAAGCTTTTAATGGTCTTAAAAACAAATCATTGGTCAGAAAATTAGTAAGAATTAAACAAATGCACTCCTGAGAGCTCCTGTTCCACCATTTGCTCATTTACTTTTGCTGCAGTGAGCTGTTTTGGGGAAAAGCTAGAAACAGGGAAATTCACTTACACTCTAAAAAATAATACACTGGCTCAACTTAAAAAATTAAGGTAACAGTTTGCATGGATCTTTTTAAGTTATTTCAACTCAAGCCATTTTTGAGGAAATATTGTGACTTTTCTGGTTGCCCAACTCAGTTTGTTTAGCAAAACCAACATGATTTGAATTGTCCACTAAAAGCTTAATGAAGTTGAGCCAACTTAATGATATTATGTGGTCAAATTAGTTAACAGCAGTTTCAATTTTATGATAACTGTTTATTGAATCACGCTCTGGTGGAAACACGAAGGCAAACTATTTGTTACACTAATTAATTACACATTAATTTCACTAATTCAGTGAAATTAGTCTAACTGCGTCTAGTGTCTAAATGTGTCTAAACATGTCTATCAAACATCGTTAAATAAAAAATGTTCTTACATACAAACACGTTACAAGATCGTTCAAGCACTGATGCAAGAATGAACAAAATGGTGCTTCTACAACACGGTTAATCTTCAAAGTACAGCACAACGAAATGGCGCTTCTACAACAGAATCAAACTCAGTGTTTGGGTTTGCAGTGTTTGAACTAATGCTACAAACATTCAGTGCCGATTACGGTCATTCGGCTGCCACTGTAAAACAAAACCTAAGAAAACTGAACGCACGATAGCTAGCGGTCAACTTCACTAACTCCAAATTAGCAAAGGGCATGCTGTAGCTAACTTAGAAGATGCTAGCTAGCTAGCTGAAGTCAACTTTCAAACAGTCGAGTTAGCAAGGAGCAAGCTGTAACGTTACTTTAACTTTTACTGTGACAACCAGTTTTTTTGCACTGTGTCCCAATATAGTTTGATAGTTGCTGCTAGTATAGGAGGTGCTAGCTTCTCCTCCTATAGGCGTGGTCTGGCTCTGGCATGTTCAGACAAGGTCCAGCCCTGTTCTCAGCTTTTTAAGTTTGCTCACTAGATTTTCAAGTTTAACTAACTTAATACTTCTGTGTTGTTAGGTGAAAGCAAGACTGTTTGTTCAAAATATATTAATATATATATTAATAAGCTGAGACAGATTTCTTTCTTTTCAGTTTGACAAACTTCGTAAAATAAGTTGTCAACTCACTGATACATGTAGCCTACAGGTAACAAATTTAATTTTTTATGTTGAAATTGTTCTTTATTTTAAGCTTTTCTCACTAGCCACATGGATAATTTTTTAGAGTGTATATAGTCTTCTTGTATACAAAGGTAAAATCATGATCATGATTAAAATTGCGGTAAAATTCAAACTAACACATGTCTGGGTGTACAAAATGTTCCAAAAATATCTTATGGGATGTTTTTCTTTTTTCTTAAAAGATTAGTCATTATTTGGTTATCTGCCAAACCTGATGCAGCCCATCAAGAGCCACAAGGCTTTTAAAGAAATCAAAGGGAAAAGCTCTCCCATGCTAAGTTCCTTTATCTATTTGTTTAATTCTTGCTAATTTCTTGACCAATGATTTGTTGTTAAGACCATTAAAAGCTTAATATTTAGCCATTTTGGGCTTGGCCCATTTTTTTTTTTTGCCAAGAAGTATACACTTGACCTGACCTGACCTAGTGAACCTAGTATGAGGGTGTATTTATTAATAGAGACTTCCATACGAGCCATAACTTCCCCTTCAGTGAACAAGGCTGAGTATGTTTAGACAATGTTTGACAGTTCCAGCTTAACCACACATAATAACGATGCCATCCAAGATATTATTTTTCAAGATTATAAGAGCAAATATTTCCCACCTTTCTTCAAAGGAATTAACCAAACAACCTAACTGTGATAAGCGTTCACTGTCTTTCTGGTGCAAACACACTCCTTATCAACAAGGTAATGATTCACATAGGGTAGTCACTTTAGGTAAAATTTTTAAGTCTTCAGAAAAAAAACTTGTTTTCACACATTTGTGTTCAAAAGATTGGGTAATGACAATTGATCATTTATTATTAATTTTCATATATATCTTGTTTCCACACTTTTCTGGAGATTCAAGGAGCCATTTTAGTCATTTGAGTCATTTTTTGCTTTAACTGCTTACATTTAAAATGGTGCTAAATGAACAATAACAATAACAATAATAAGTGCTAAATGTTATTTTTACCCCATCGAAACAGTCTATAGTTAAACCTTAAAGAAAAGTAATTTGTTTAATGTTTCTTTTTCACAACTCAAGATATTTAATAGTGATTTAACAACATTTAGGTATCAATTTGTCACAAATGTTTCACCAAAGAATTCGAATGAGACAAAAATATGAGACCTTTTTCCAAGGTTAAAATTAAAAAAAGTCCATGCTTTGAACACACAATCTCATCATCACGAGAAAGTCAAGCTGCTTGCGAGTCAATTTTAAATGCTTGATAAAATGTTTATTTTAGGAAAATATTATTGTATTAAAACTTAGATAAAACATAAATAATTTAATTTGGACAATAAATAAGTAGAATATTTAGCATACATTTCACACCCATATTACTGCATCTAAAACTAAAATAATACTAGTATTAATATTAATACTGAAATACTGAATTCTTGGCATTTAGTGTATGTCTCTATAAGGATACTTACAAAGGTTACTATTCTCCAAGTACTAGGATATCATAAATACATTAGTGTACATCTCTAATAAATAAGTATATTGTGATATGATAGTATATCAAAAGTAAACTATACATTTCTTCAGATATATATTTGTATGCCTGTAGTACACCTTGAATGAACATGACACATTATTAACTTAGCAGATTAACAGTGTGAGACTTTGTTAAGAGGAGACTAATGTGAGATCATTGGGGTAATTTGTCGGGAGGAAAAAGCTGGGAGACAGGAGGCTTAAGCACAGGTCTGCCTTTTATTCCAATTTGATCTCATTGCTGTCTGGGAGAAACTGTAGAGGTATGACTGCTCCTATTAGCAGATCATTGGTCCACATATTTGATTTGGCAAAGGGTTTACGTCAGATGCCCTTCCTGATGCAACCCTCCCCAATTTTATCCGGGTTTGGGACCGGCACTGGGAGTGCACTGTTGTGTGCTGGGGGTGGTTCCCTGGCCGGGAATCGAACCTGTGCCACGGCAGCGAGAGCACCGGGGCCTAACCACTAGTCCTCCAGGGACCCCCACCAGACTGCATAATATGTTAATGAAATTACATTAGATCAGCTTTCACTAGGCTTTTAGCATTTTCTTATATCAGTATTTTCACCCAGGTCAATCATACAGTAGACAGTGGGAATAAGTAAATCACCAGCCAGTTCTCATCAGGCAGCCATTCCTATTCACATATTAGAAGCATAGAGAATGTACATGCCTGTTACGTAATTGTCTGGTTGTTGTTTTTTTTTCCATTTATATCCCCTTTATCTTAACAATCTTTTTCTTCTGTGCAGTGAACAGATATGCTGAAATCAACTTTCAGAGGACTGGAGTGTTAAGGAACAAAAGCTTGCTGTAAGCCTCTGAAATAGCTCCACTGGAGAGGAAATGATCTGCACCCTCAGATCTAGCCAGTTTCATAACATAGTGACAAAGTAATGTACACTTAGAGCCTAGTAGCCTTTTCTAGGGATGAGTGAGGATTATGTGGATTGTACAGTTAATCGTACAAATTCATTCATACTTTTTACATAATAATAAAAGAATCTATTGTAAAACCAGTGCTCCATATCAGAAGATGATCTGAATTAAAACTCTCAATGATTGGCTAAAATATCTGATGATACTTATTGGCTACTTGTTTAATAAATTAAATCTCTCTAACCATAATATCTAAGACGTCCATGCAAAACAAAGCCAGTTTTATCCCCTGCTGTGTGGTAAAATATGGGGCAGGTCATGCTCTATGCATGACCCACATTCATGCTTATCTGCACATGGATTTAGATGATTAAGGCTGATGATTTTATCTTTAAAAAGAAAAGCCCTAGAGTTGTGCTGTTTTTCTTGTACTACTCTCTAATATGGTTTTAGATGATAATATTCTTGGCCCTGAACTATTTGTACTAGCATGAGGATATGTATATGAAGGAGACTACAAATCGTTTCTGTAAGCTTTGTATAAGGATGTCTAAATGCTGTAAATGTAAATCTAAATGTAAATCGTCATGTTGCGGGATATGTTGTTTTGTTTATCTAAAATTGCCGGTTTAGTACCTGACCGTATGGTGACAGTGTTGTAATTCCAACATTGTACTCTTTGATACAATCTGTTGGCAACATAATGGCTATTTTTCACCTTTGCAGCTATTTTTACACCTGGAACAATTGTTGCTGAGTGGCTATATTGATCACAGTATTTTGGGTTGAGGCCATAGTGGCCAGGGATGCACTATTATTAGCAATGGCCCCTAACAAAAGAATAGATTTATTGGCAGTTAAGCCAGTCCTGAAAATATAGTCCTGAAAGACAAGAAAACACTGATACCAGTCCTAAAATACCATGGAGTCATTCTCCCTCACTGAAATTTCTGAACTGTCTTATTAGCTACCCACTATGTACCTTCAAGAATTCAAGAATGAGAAATAATGAAATTATGCAGTACAGAGTTGTCTGGTGATCTGGTACCACAATGAATTAATAATTTAGATGAATTAATATTGAAAGAGGTGAGGTAAAGTAATCCAAGCATACAGACAAGTAGTTATGAGCTAGGCCTTGCTCAGACCTTAGACTTGTAAAGACCTTGCAACATTCCAGCTACTCCAACAGAACCTTATCCACTCAGATATCACTGTACACTGCAACTGTTTTTATTATAGAATTGAATTCACAATGTAACCAATACTTTTAAGGTATACTTTACATTTTAATGCAAAAATGGTGTCCTTGTGACAAAAAAGAACCCTGGAGAATGTTTAGGGCAAGGCTATGAATTAATCCAATGGATTAATTACTTAAGATGAGAATTACGCAACAAAGTGTTAACACCATAATTGTGCTCTTGGACACAATACAGCTTTACTATATTATCACAATAGTATCTGATCTGTATCTCAGTAGTATCTCAACTGTAGGTGTTGGAAGATTTCACTAAATATATGCTGCAATTCTGATTTTAGTGACTATCTGGTCTATCTGATGAATTTAAATACCCTGTTCCAGGGACTCAGGGCTCTTAGGAGTGCAGAGACAGCCACAAACACTCCTACATTTAAATCACAAATTTGTTACCATGAATACAGAAAACCACAATACTAACCAGAGACGTAATACTCATCTAAACGGAGGTGGTACATCCCTCATCTGGATTTGATAACAATTTATTTTAAATGTGTATTGCTGAGAAATCTGCTCAATTGTTGGAGATGGCTGACACTATGATACCTCTTAAACTATGATGCCCTATCATAGCTGCCCTTAAACAAACCTGTTTACGTAGGAAAGTTATTTTGGGCAATTAGCGATGAACACTGAGGTGTATTAAATGGCCAACTACAGCAACCTTACACAGGAGCATGACGAGGCAGAGAATAAAAACCACCACATACTGATTCTCAGCTGGTCATTTATGGCAGGGGCATTACAGACAGAATGGGTCATAATTGCTCATTTCTGGTTATGGAGGAAATGGAGGAGGAAATTAAGTCCTACTGTTAACGAACCAACACCACCAGGACACCCATTTGGCTGTCCCACTTTAAATCTTTATCTTTCACATAAACAGTTGGCAAGCCAAGGTGGCAGTTAATTGCTAAGGGCTATACCTGTTTTGAGAAAGGCTGTTTAATGATTTATTTCTCTTGCTAGTTGTCTCACGCAGAAGGAAGGGGGGACGACATGTATGATACATTTCCATAAAGCATCATAGGTGTTGTAGTGATAGAACTTTGAATACATAAATGTGACAATATAAAATTGTGACAAAACACTGAGGCTAAGAGATGCAAAACTGTGCTACAGCATAATACAGCATACTATATTACTTTTATGCCAGAGTTCCTTTAAGCTGGCTGGAATTAGGCATCTGCCATTCAGATGGAAAACTATATAAATAATTGACAGCGTGAATAAAATAAAACTTAAATAACACATTCTGTGTGTATATCTGTGGAGTATGGTTAATAAATAAGCCTAAATGTACGTTCTTGCATAAATGGCCTTTAATTAAATAAACAAATTATAATAATAAAAGAAGAAGTCTATATTTTGTCACATATACGTTATAGCACAGTGAAATTCTTTTCTTCTCATATGCCGGCTTGTTAGGAATCTGGGGTCAGAGTGCAGGGTCAGCACCCCTGGAGCAGAAAGGGTTAAGGGCCTTGAACCCCTGACCTTGTGATAAGTAACACAGAGCCTTAACTGCTGAGCCACCACTGCCCTATTATAATAATAATAATAATAATAATAATAATAATAATAGGGGTGGCATGGTGGCTTAGTGGTTAGCACATTTGCATCGTACCTCCGTGGTTGGGGGTTGGAATCCTGTCTCCTCCCTGTGTGTGTAGATTTCCTCTGGGTACGCCGGTTTCCTCCCCAAGTCTGGAGACATGCGTTGTAGGCTGATTGGCATTTCCAGATTGTCCGTAGTGTGTGGATGGGTGTGTGAGTGTGTGCGATTGTGCCCTGCGATGGATTGGCATCCTGTCCAGGGTGTCCGCCCGCCTTGTCCCCCGAGTCCCCTGGGATGGGCTCCGGGCTCCCTGTGACCCTGTGTAGGATAAGCAGCACAGAAAATGGATAATAATAATAATAATAATAATAATAATAATAATAATAATAATAATAATAATCAACATTTTTGGGGTGGGGATTTTTTATTTTTTTTTTATATGGCATATTTTTTTTTTTCCAAGATTTCTATAAAAATAAGGAATGAAAGTTTCCTCACATTGCTTACAGAGCCATCTCCAGAAGGCGCTTTGTTTTGGACTGTGACGTTCACACTCATCTTTGACTGACAAGCGGCTCGCGCGCGGCTCGACCAATCAGCAGTCGGACCCGCCCCCCGCGGCATGGATTGACACTGGTGCATGGAGGTTGCTTCTCTTGTACATTGTGTTACGAGCGCGCTTGTGTAGTAGTGCACGCACTGCCGGCTATGAGCCGCACACCGAGCGCCATCTGACCCGTGAAAGCTGCTCAGCCGTGAGATTGAGGCGGAGGACAAACATGACGGAGAGGTTCGTGGTGCTGCCGGTGGCTCAGTGCTGTGACAGCGAGGAGCGCGAGCTTAATCATCACGATAATAACCGCGAGCTCTCACCTGGGTTTGGAGGTGAGGGAGATTTAGATGAGCCAGAGGCTGTTCCTATCCTCCAGTACAGCAGAGAGCCTAACAAATACGGTGAGTGAAACAGGGCTGCTTGCTTTTCTACACGCTTGAGTGAACTGCAGGACAAATCTGTACATGAGGAATTACCCCAGCTTTAACATGATCACCATGCACTGCCAAGCATGCATGCTGATCTGAGCTCAGTGAATAAGACACATGTGTTATTAGGTAGGCTAACACCTCTCCTCCAAGGATAAAAGAAATCAGATGAGTTTCCCATCATTTCCCATATCCCCATGTGCTTTATCCATTGGACTTGCATGTTGTATTTATACTGATGTAAATATGTCAAGTTATCATATTACTATAGAGGCACCTGGTTCTCTTTCCCCTCTGCTGGTGGTTGGAAAAACTTCCAGTAGATTCCACTGATTGCTTTGAATAAAATGATGAATATGGCATTCATAATATGATATCTGACCCCTGTGACGTCATGGTTGAGAGCTCAAATTCCCCAGCACAGGCTGTCAGTTATGGCATATTCCCAACAGTTCTCAAAATTCAGTATGGTCTTAGGTCTTAGTCTTAAATTACACAATATTTACATACAAGCTACACAAGCTATCTGAATGCATTCAGGGACAATTTGGGAAGTTTGGAACTGCTTGCTTGAAACTGTGTTTAATGGATCACCAAAAAGACGCTATACACATTATAAGGCAAGTTAAATGCCCTGGGTGATTATGCTGGATTACGTATGCTGTTTCGCAGACAAAACAAACCGCCGTGTTTAGTTTGACACACATCTCGCATCCCGGACTTGTCGAGCCGAGCATCCAAAGGCCACCAGGAGAGCTGAAGAAAGGCAAGCTGATGCACGTCCTCCATGCGTCCTCTATAATTTCATAACATTTATGTGTTCATATTGTGTGTGGACTTTTGTTGGATTAGAAACTGAAAGGGAGGAATAAAGTGGACAAAGGTATGTGTATTTAAAGTCAGAAAATTAAGTGGAAAGGTAATTATGCAAGTCTGGGAAATTGTGTAGTTCTGAAAATAGTTCTGCTCAGTAGAGTTAAAATGAAATATTAGTTATTTTCTCTAGGCATGGTGTGTCTAGACTGCGTGCTGGACATTCTGGAGTGCTTTTTTTTTTTTATTGTAAGTTATTGTACATAACTTCACTTAAAGTAATATCAGCCAACAAGTGTAATCCTATCTTATGATGTATGGATGGATCGTCTTTAATTCAGCTTTTAGGCTTAGCTGTGTCCATTATTAATAATGACTCATCTAACTGGTGTTGGAAATCAAGTTGCCAGACTCTTAAAGTAGGCTTTTAGTCTTGTCTGTTAGTGTCAAAGGTAGATTCTGTTACCATTTTTCCAAGACAACATACTTCTTTAACCAGGGTTAGTTTGTTGATTATGTCGGTGCATTACAATTAATGGGATGAATCGGATTTGTGCGTGTAATATAAGCTTAATATCTGCTTCTGTGGCAGGAAAAAGGAGATGCTATGACTGGATGTGTTTTCATATTCAGGTAGTGGTTGAGTGCTCAGTATGGGGTTACTGTCTCGCCACCTTTTCCGTCCTTTCAGATAAGTTGGGACTTTTCAGCCTAATTGTAATTTATCCTTTTGGTTTGAGCAATTATGCCATTGAAAATATCTGATGTTTCAGGAAAAATACTTTATTTTCAGACTAACGTCTCCACTGATAACACTTTCATGATGGAGGATAAAATTCACAGTGAAGGAAAGTGAAGAAAAACAAGGGTGAACAATAAGAGTGGCGGCTGTTGGTAATATTAGATGGGAGAGCTAAAATCTATCAAAATATAGTTGAGGTTTAATCGATGGAATAATAAGAATGATGTGGCGGCAAAGGCAGCTGCATTTGTCATTTGTGAAACTTGGTAAACAGAAACACTAAGCTTATAATTTGTATTTTGATTGAATAATAACAATAGTTTGTCTACTTTCACTTTTGCCTCCAAAGACATTTTGGGGGGGAAAAAGGAAATAATCCACCTTATTCATTTTCAGTACACACACAAGAGTGATATGTATGTGGTGTAATATATATGATGTGTTATGGATGTGTATTAAGGGGTGTCTCACTCTGTGTAATCACCTGACATGACTGTCAATGACTGTCGCATTTGTTAACAGCAAATAATTTGATGTGGATGGCAAAAATTAACATATATGTTTGTGTGTGTGTGTGTGTGTGTGTATAGCTAATTTATCATCAGCCATTGGACAGGAATAAACAAGGCTGTATTTGATTTGTATTTTTAATTAGCTGATTAAACAAACATCTAAAGAGCTACAGCCCTGACCAGTTTCTTATTTATTGATTGATTGATTGATTGATTGATTTTTGCACAGTGACATTATAGAAGTTCCCATGACTATAAAACATTTACAGACATTCCCATGGACTACACCTTGACTGTATTTTGCACATGTACGTGTCCAATGTGTTTTAATTTTAATATTAATAACTACACTCACAATACCAATAAAAAAAAAATGACACATCATATATGTCGTGCTTATTATACCAAACTTAGACTTAAGCGTTAAACGGCATCTTTAAAAGTAATGTGAATCAGGTGACCTTCGAGCACAGATTTGATTAAGAGCAACACAGTGTCTCCGGTTGTAGTCTGGGTTGTTAAGAGAAAATGCCAGGCTTGATTGAAGTGCAGTCTTGTTTTATGTTCCACTCTGCTGCTGCTACGTGTCGAGATAAAATTCTCGGCTAGAAACCAAGCCATTCTTTAGATGTCTGATTTTTTTTATGTTATGTTTTTGAATGCTATTATATCAGTTCAGATTTGTTTTTTCAGCAGCCTGCACTTGCAATTGACAGCAATTGACTGTCATTTTGCGTAAAAAAATTATATATAAAATTATATAAAATTATGCGTATATAGGCTCCACGTGTTCCAAGCAAGCAAGCGTGTTCCATGTTAAGAAGAGATAAGATTCCATTTTGGGCATCAAATTAGGCTATACACCAGACCTTTTAAACAAAGACATAACTGCAAGGCTCTATGTAAGTGCAGTGATGTGGTTAGATGATTGTCCATGGATTGTTTTTGTGGTCCAATACTTCAGTGCTTTCAGATCTTTAGTTGAAATGGCAAATCAGACAAAAATGGCACATGAGTAAACCGAGGAGCAAGTCAAAGCCATAATGCCACTATCAAAGGAATATTTGCAAAACAGTTTTGTTGTAATATATACCAGTCTGGAAAAGTCTACAAATTATTGGGTAATTTAAAGCAGCGGTGAGTCTTTCCCGGAGAGCAGCAACTCCTCCAGGAGCTCACAAAAATCCCATAAGAACTTCAGGTCTCGTCAGCCTCAGCCACGCTCAGTGTTCTTTAGTACTGATCTATTTATGAACCTGATGTACACTGTTGAAATTGGCAAAGATTTACATGTAACATGGAAACAAATGTTTGCCACCAGTCCTTTATTACTCCTTCCTATCCTCCCAAATTTCCATACATGCTCTTGGGATGGCCTCAAGTACTGGCTGTTTTTCACTTAACACAGTTATCGATCATAACATTACAGTAAATGTGGGAATGAAGTTGATTAAATGCCATTGGCATTGATTGACGTTTAGTACCAAACAGCAAAATGGAAATTTGTTCACAAATGGAGCTATGTTGGCAATTTAAACAAGATGGTTTGATTGGTTACAGTGGTTTTGGGGGCGGGGATTTATACAGTCATAGGATGAAGCACTGAAGCTCATTATTCCAGGTCAGTAGGTCTCAACCCTCTTCCTGGAGTCTAGTCGTTTCTGTACACACACACACACACACCTACACACACACATACACACAGGGAAACAATGACCTAAATCATTGAGGTAGTAATATACAACTACACAGTTATAATTTAATCATGATTTTTAGCCTTCTTAGTAAAAAAATCCCATGAGATGATTTTTATTCAATTTTGCTAATTGGTTATTGGCAGATGGTGTTTTTTTAGTCTCTCTGGCATAGTTGATTAAAAACAAATCAAATTTTCGTTTAATTGTGTTTATGCCTAGTCATTAAAAGATTCTCTTGGTTAATGTGAGTCTCGTTTTGATTCACAGATTTATAAATAGGCTTATAATATACAGAGTGAAAGAAAAGAATTTTTTTTTTTTTTAAATGAGAAAATGCTTTAGAACTGCTTTCTTCTGTGAATATTTTGTCCATTATCATGCAACCTTGCATAATTATAACTATGGTTTGTGTAGTTCAAAAGAAAACTACTGGAATTAAATTTTTTTTGTTACCTAATGAACAAAAGACAGCCTAACTGCATGCTTGGCATCTATGTACTTTTGGATGCAGTGACTCGTGAATCAGTGACTCGTGAATCAGTGACTTGTGAATCAGTGACTCGTGAATCAGTGGCTCGTGCTTTGACGTGAAATTACAGTGTCACCCTGGTGCTGCTGTCTGTTGGGACCATTATTGCCTACGCTGAGAGCAGTGTTTCCTTCCCTGCTTTGGCCTTCTTGTTTTTTTCTTCATTACGCCTGATGATTGCGTTTATTACCCACAATGAATAGATTTACGATGGAGCAGGCTGTAATAGTCTCTCTAGAGAGATTATAAACGCTGCAGCGATGATGCAGTGTAAAATCTTTGGACACTTTAAGGAAATCAGCATTTCATTAAAAGCACTCCACATTGTTCAGTTGGTTTTTTTTTATTGCATTTTATTTTTGTTTACAGTATTTATGCCACTTATTTTACACACTGTTGTATTTTTAGGTTTTAGCTTATAGACAGTTATTGAATCTTGTACAGTGTGTCCACTTATGAGGGTTTCAAAATTCAAAGCTAAACTGAGCTCCCCTTTTCTGTCCATATAACATTTTAGGTTGCAGTGTCTGGTTACTTCCTGTGTTTTGCAGAGCTGTGCACATCGACTGACCCTCCGTTTTGTGTGTGTATGTGGGTGTGTGTGTGTGTGGGTGTGTGTGTGTGGGTGTGTGTGTGGTGTGGGTATGTGCGTGTACATCTGTGCTCATAACAGGCTGAGTTGTAGATCTCAGTTGTAGATCTAAGTGTGTAAGCTGTAAATAACCACACCTACTGTGAGGGTCTATGGATTTTATTTAGTGACTGACTTCTGACAAAAATACTGTCTTATGTCAGAAGTCAGTCACTAAATAAAATCCATAGTCAGAAGTCAGTCACTAAATAAAATCCATTAATCCATGTATAATTAATCATATTTGAATCATGGTCATGATTTTTGATTTCGTCAGTTACTTGAGGAAACGCAACCAACTGCTCTGCTGCGTTAAAGCACAAACTGTGCATATATCTCTCTGTCTATCTATCTATCTATCTATCTGTCTATCTATCTATCTGTCTATCTATCTATCTATCTATATTAGAATAAAGTAAAAAGTCTGGTTTTGTGGGGAATGTAGGGGAGGTTGGATGTGAGGGATTAGTGTAATTATGGTATAGAATCACACTATTCTCCTTGCTGACTAATATGTACATGAGAATAACGTGTACAATGTAAATTTTTATTATTATTTTTGTTATCATGGCAGCCCTAGCTTATAATGTAAATGTATTTTTAAAATGATTTAAAATGATTATTCATGATTGGAGGGTTCCTGAATGGTAAAATCATTTTAACCATTGCTGTGGAAATCTATTATAAATATATAAATTGATAAAGGGGATAAAATTGAAGCCTGTTTGTTCTTGTCATAGTGAATAGCTTGCGAATCCTATAAAGTTACTAAAAAAAAAAAAAAAAAAAAAAAACGGGTTACGGCAGAATGCGACACAACAATTTTCTGTTTTCAATCTAAAACCCATGACCTGTCTGTGAATTCACAGAATTTCTTTATTACTCCTGCCAGTCTAATAACAGACATTTGAGTCATAAGTCTGCTGTAGATTAGGCTACGCTATTAAATATCAGACGTGAACTCTACTCAGCTGTCTCTTTCACTTATTGGTGTTAAGCTGCTGGAGTGTCTGTGGTTTTAGGTGACTTCCCCTGACGCTCCCTCCCTTTCTACCTCAGGAAGCCTCTACCAGTCAGCAGGGCTGCCTGTGGCATGCTGGGCACAGCTCTCTCATTGCATAAGAGAGAAAAATAAAGCATCGCCTGATCCTGTCCTGTCAAGCAGACAGCTGAGAGAGTTGCATGCATGTGCTTTGACATGCGAGATGGCGTGTGAGTGTACATGTGTCGACTGTGTGCATTAGGGTTGCCAAAATTCCTGTCCGTTCTTTCTATGTTTAGAAGTTCTTACTCTATTTATTTTTTAAATGCATCATGCAGACTGATATACTGTATATAGATGACTTCATCGCTTAAGTGCTGAACTCCTTTTACTACTTTTACACTCTGATCCTCCTCAGAGATGGATTTGTAAATATTCCGTTCTTTTCATATTCAGTTGGCTGTGTGAATGAACATTTGACTGTTTGCTAGATTGAAAGCATATGTCTAATTGAGACCAAAGGTTTATATACACCTAGGCTAAAGATCTCACAATCTTAATCCCAGTTTTTCGCAACTCTACATGTTGTCTCTGCTTTGTTTACATCAGAGGTCATTTTAAAACAATTGATTAGAGACAGATTTATTGCAGCTTTAATTCACTGTATCAGAATTCCTGTGGGTTAAAGTTTACATACACCAAGTTGTCTTTAAACAGTGTGGAAGATTACAGAAATTGACGTAATGAAGCTTCTGATTGGCCAGTTATCATAATTAAGAGTTAATTGGGAGTGTACCTGTGGCTGTTTAAGGGCCTACTTAGAGCCAGTGTCTTTTTGCCCTTGATACCATGGAACAATCCAAGCAACTCAGCCAAGACCTCAGAACAAATTGTGAAACTCCACAAGTCTGGTTCCTTATTAGGAGAAATTTCCAAAAAACTGAATGTACCATGAGCAATTGTACAAACAATTGTATGCAAATATAGAATTCTTGGGACCACACATACACTGCATTGTTTGGCAAAGAGGCACAAATTAACTCCCAGGATTGAACAAACTTTGGTTCAAAAGGTTCAACTGAACCCCAAGCCAACAACAAAGGAGCTGGTGAAGGAGTTGGAGGCATCAGGTACCAAAGTATGTACATCCACCATTAAGAGACTCCTACATCGCCTTTCAATGAAAGGCTGTCTCGCAAGGAAGAAGTCCTCCAAGATCGGCATAAAAACACAGACTGAAGTTTGCAGGTAAGAACTAGCCTTTTGGAGGAATGTTCTCTAATCAGATGAAACAAAAGTGAACTTTTTGGTCATAATGATGAGCACTATGTATGGAAGAAAAAGCATGGGGGTGGCAGCATCATGTTGTAGGGGGGTTTTGCTGGTGCACCTCTGAAAATAGATGGCGCCATGAGGAAGGAGGATATTCTAGCAATACTGAAGCAACAGCTCAAGACATCAGCCAGAAAGTTAAAACTTGGTCACAACTGGGTCTTCCAGCAGGATAATGTAGCCGGATAAAGATCCTAAGCATACCTCCAAAGCTGTAAGACAACAAAGTGAGCTGAAAATTTATGGACTAAACTGAAAAAGTGTGTCTGACTGAGTTACACCAGTTCTGTCAGGAGGAGTGAGCAAAAAATCCAGCAAAGTATTGTGAGAAGCTTGTGGACATTCGAGCAATTAATAGGGCAATGCCACCAACTACTAACAACGTGTATGTAAATTTTTACTGATATAGTAAATAAAAGTGTAAATAAGTCTCTCTTAGATATTATTTTGAAAAAGGAAGTAGATACCTGAATTGACGTAACACAGGGAAAGGTATGGTAATGTGAAATGTGTGGAGTTGTGAAAAATAGAGTTGGAATGTATTGACCCTTGGTGTATGTAAACTTTTGGCCTCAACTGTACCTATACCAAAAGACGTAATTATTGGATTGACTTTAATTGTTGGATTTCATGCGAGACATTTAGGGTTACTTGTGTATGCATCGAACATTTATCTTTTAAGATCAGCCTAAAATTAGTACATGTTTTTGTCAGGAGAATCAACCTCAAAATTAACCTGAATGTCTTCTAGTGTTGCCCAGGTATTACCTGTTTGCCTGCCTAGGTTCTTTCGTGGGCTAAATCAGGCCATTTGATGTAAAGTAAAAACAGTAATTATAATAAACACGTGTATAATACTGGAACATTAGACATTTCTCTATGCTGTGAGTACCTCAGTGTGGTAGAGCTGACAGGTACCAGACGACATAACGTCTGAATCGACTGAGATTTTTTTTTAACTTGAGCAACAAAGCATTGTGAGTCTAACAGGATGCAATCACAGTGTGTTGAGGAAGAAAGAAGAAATCGTACTCATCATGTCTCAATGTGTTTGACGATCACTAAATGTCATTGCAGCACTGTTGCCTGTTGATGTGATACATTCTTGGACTTGAATACCTCATATCTTAACACTGGCTAGATTATATGTGACTCAGGGGTTCCTGATCTTTTCTTAAAGCCCAAACATCAACTGAGTCTCAAAAATCTGCCTTAAATGTTGACTAAAAGGGCTTTTGTCTTTTGACTTGTAAACAACTGGAAATTCAGGGTAGGCTGTGTGGATGAGAGGTTGCCAGGAAAATTACCTTATAAATTTTCCTAGGATATCACGCCTTCCCCACATTTTTTTCATAATATTTGAATGTACACAATAGTAGAAGGGTCTATTCAAGTTTGCATAATGTCTAAGCTTTATAATGTGGAAGATTGTGTTATATATCTTAATCTATTTTCATTTTTTAGGAAAACTCATTTAGGTAGGAAGTCATTCAGTTCCTGTTTAAAATCATGTGGAATTTTCCACTAATGTCTGGAAAGGAAAGTGTTTTGCTCTTGCTGAGGATCACCAGGAGGTGGTGTTACAGTCCCAAAGACTTTTTCCAATGTACTTCTTCAGCACTCATAGCTCTTGTAAGGGAAGATGCCAGGAGAGACAGATGGGATAGATGATGTCTTACTTGTTACTTCACTTTTGTGCAGGCAGGGACCCCTTTAACAGTAAGTAATCCATGAACCCTCAGTATAGATTCCTTTTATGAACATACAAAGGTACAAATTGATGTTATTTATAGGCGTGCTTGGTTTCATGTTATTAAGGTTTGCTTAAACCTATTCATTTCAAGTCTCCAGTCATGTTAGAACTTAATAAATGTTCGTTTCCATCTCCCTGGCTATGCTTCACAGACCCCACTTTGACAATCACTTCCCTAAATAGAAGCAGCTGTCAAACTGATAAATATACTCAGACTGTCTACATCAAAACATAACATCCATTTCTGTCATTTGGTGCTTCTTTTCTGCAGAAACACACTCAACCTCTTACATCTTTTGTTTCAAAACTAGATTAAACACCCTGTCATCATATGTTTGCTCTCCCAGTTAGGAAGCATCAAACAGCAAACAATTCAGAAGCTGGGATTTTAATCTTGGGCTCTACAGGAGGATTGCATAATTTTGGTATCATAGAGAAATCTCAGTAAGTGCTCTAACACAATACTAAATATTTTATTGCATATGCCATGAGCTGAAATGAGATGTTCCAGATGAATGTTTCTGTGCAAGTTTTGATGATTCACATGATCACTTGGTTCAATTGCAGCTCTAACTAACTGTGTGAAGATTTTACCAGATCCAAACATCAGTGTAACTTCGAGAGTTTAGCAGAGTGTTCTTAACATTTTGTCCATACTGTGCTGTTATAGAAGAGGAAGTTCATTCTAGTCATACTCATAAGATTAGGGAGTACTAGGATTGCTGAAATCAGATTAATGTAATGTAGGTTGCATAGCGTCACATTACTTCCTTGTTATCCGTTAAATCCTGCTGTACCACTTTAGAAAATAATCACAAAAAACTTTGTCCAGATGCAGTGCATGGTGAAATACGCTATATACCAGATGAAAAGCTGGCATGAAGTATAACAGCCACACAAAACTTTTCACTTTTACCATGATGTTTCCAAAAAATGTGATATTTGGTATATCTTATTGGGTTGTTTGATCATCATACCATATATTTTGCCCCCATTTCACAAAAAAATGCTCAAGGGGTGAGCAGTGATATGTCAAGCTTTTAAATAAACTTTCTCAGTAAGAAAGAAAGTGGAGATGTGATGGAAATTTCACAGTAATTTATAAATCCTTATCCTTAATGGACACTACATGAGTTTCAACATTTCAAATCGCTATACTTCTCACACTAAATGGCTTCACTTGTGATCTGTTGTTTTGCGGACATAGCAGTGTGTACACTACGCAATCCATCACAGACGACGCTTACACACTGCACAGTCTTTCACCTGGAGAGATCCCCAGTGAAGCATGCCTGATTCCCAAAACATGTTTTCTTATGGAAATAAACACGAGAGCTGTCTATCATGTGACTTTGTCAAGATGGAGCCTGAGCAGCTGTCTGTGGTGGTTATTTTTGCAGTTTGTATGGAAACAAGAAAAAAGAGAAATAAGAAAATAATGTGGAGAAAGCTTGTGTTGGGGAGATATGGGCAATGGGGATTGTCTGTTCTGCAAAGAGAACTGGAGGTGTAATGAAAAGAAACGCAGGTGTTTTTATATTGTGAGTTGCCAGGAATAATGTTGTATTTAGGGGGCCAAGCACCAAAGGTGCATAGGCACCTTATTGTTCTTATTTTTGCTGTTCCTTACAACATGCCAAATAATTTCTTATAGAAGCAACAATATTGTGCTTACAGTTGTTTCCTCTCTGACTCTAATTGGCTGTTGTTCATCTGTTCTTGCTACTTGTTGTAGAGCTACTGAGACTACAAGATTGATCAAAGAGTATCATGTAATGTGCATTCAGCATTAGCAGGCATGTAAGTCTGACTTTAGCCAAAAACCAGTGTACGGGATCCTTATTGGATTAGGATGAACAATAGGATTCGGGGGGAATGCTGTGTCCATCTTACCCTGTCTGTCATTAACAGCTGACTCTCTGTTTGCACTTCCTCGCTCCACATGATCGCTCAGCAGTGATGATGTTTGCCGGGGGCATTAGTTGTTAGGATACAAAGTAAATGAGTGCTGTGTCAACATAACAAATACAGGCCTTGTAGCATGACACAGTCAATAAAGCAAAAGTTAAAAATTAAGACCACACAAAACAAACATGTGTAAATGTCTGTCTTGGTGCACTAAAGTTCCTAGGAAATGCTCAGGTGCCTGAAGGCTGGTTGTATACTTAAACACGGCAGGGTGTGAAACAGTTATTTAAAGGCCCTGTCAGGAATACAGCTCTGTGAATGTCCATTTTGACAAAATCTTTTACCTTCTGTTAAGAAACAAAACACAATTTTAGTGTTTCGTTATTACTGAATAGTCTGATTATCAGGGTGACCTGTATAAAATTCTTTCAAAATGGTAAAATGGCCGTACAGCTCAGAGATGGTGCATTGGAAACCCTATCTATGCACATCTCTTGTATTTCCTGAAGGATCAATAAGCTGGGAATAGCCATGTTAAACCATAGGGGCCGGAATGCAGGAGGATAGTGATACTGTTGTTTCTGACTTTGAAATGAGGTGAACTTTTCCGTTAATCCTCCTCGTACGCGTACACGACACCTACCTATGCCTTTTATCCTTACCATTATGCATTTTTTTTTTCTGTCAGCGATCGATGTCACATTCTAATACAATCAATATAATGGAAAAGTGTGAAATGTGGTGCAGGTGTGTCATAACTTTTCCATAAAACCACGTCATGCACATCACTTGATCTCTTTACTGAAAAACAATGTGAGGATTTGCTTATGAAGAAGGAAATACTTACTGCAATCTACTTTAAAATGCAATCTTTTCAGCTCTGTTCTATTACACTATGTGGCTCTGTAAATGTTAACGTTAATTAAATGTTAAGTACATCTCTGCTCCAAATGGCGCATTTGAAAGAACAATAATGGAGTTGTGACGAATTGTAATAGAATAACTGCCCGTTCACTTTTCTCTACAGGAATGGGGTTGTTGTAGAGTCTTTAATGGAATAGTCTCAGTCTCAGCCTCTCCACCCACAGCCTATGGAGAGTCTTATATCTTTTGTTTTTTTTACACTTTTCTGGCCACAAGCTTCGGAATCTTGGAGTTGCAATCTGATTGGCTCACTGCACTGTACTGTATTTGGTTTCCATATGCCAATTTTCAACTGGAAAACAAACTTTTGAACACCATGACACAATTACATGACGCGGTTTTTCAGTGCAAGATATAGGCAGTGGATTGAAAAAAGACCACAGTTTTCTTACTAATTTTATAGTAATAATACTATAAAGCTAGAGAGGAGTTTTCTTTTGTTCATTTGAGTGTTTGTTAGTTGTTAGGTGAAGAGGTGGGGCTGCACACTTCAGTGAGGGAAAGTTCATTCCACCTTTTGGGTGCCAGGACAGAGAAGAGTCTTGATGCATATTTTCCTTGTATACTGAGGGATGGTGTGTAAGTCAAGCCATGCTTGTGTCTGGAAGGGATCATGGTTCAGGACAGGATTTTATAAGTGCCTTCAGGTAGGTGGGGTCTGTTTTTGGCTTTGTAAGCAAGCACTTGTGTTTCACAGTGGCTGCATGCAGCTACATGAAGCTAGTGGAGGGACCACAGCGAGTTTCATGCAGAAACTTTCACGGAAACATTAAATATCTTTAGAGATAGCAGTTAACAAACCCTCAGACTCTACATGTTTGAATCGTGGTACACTGACAGAAGAGGACGGTGTGATAGACTGTTTTATAATGAGTACACACCAAGAAATAATTGTATTGGTGTTAAAATAACTAATGATGTTTGTTATTGGCAAGTCATTGGCAGATTGCATTGTGCAATGTGAGACTAATTTGTTTTGGCTTTAACATGCATTATATTATAAGGTCTTAAAATTGTTTTTCCTACAATCATGATGAAGCCAAATAAAAGTCAGGGAACTCAACTCCCAGCACTTGGGGGTAAAGCCTCTCCTATCATGTGGAAAACACAATTCCTACCGTTTCCTGAATCCTGCAGTAACGGGGTAATGAGGTTTTTGGGATGTTCTTGAAGGAAGGCCTTCTTGTTCTTCAGGCTTTAACTGGCTATTGGAATGTACAGCAAATAAGTGCCGCTCTGTCCGAGTCCTGATGGATAAATGTGATGCCTGGGTGAGTCTGGCATTTAAAAAAAAGTCTATGGATTGTCTGCATCACATTGGCAATTATTTTGATGTTAAAAATATTATTTGAATAAAGACTGGCTTTTACTGGTTACTCATTTACTGATGCATATTTTTTGCTAATGCATTTAGGGTTATAATATAATTTAACTTCATGTGATGTGCTTTTACAGCTTCAAAATTATATGACGGTGTGGGATTTTTCCAAAGTGGGGTTTTTATATACTGGAACTGCATATTCTATATAATGACTAGTTAAGCAATTGGGTCTGTTTTATATTCAGTGTAATAAGTTTGTCAAGAGTTTCCTGTTTCCAAATGTTTCATGACTAAAGCTACACCCAGTGCACTACTCATCATGCAGCCATGTCACATGAGCAGGAACACATGAAGTAGGCCTGCAGTCTAAGAGCAAACAGTTTGAACAGCATAGGAATGTTTTGTGATTTCTAATTTAACTCAAAAAGGTAAAGCATGGGATGTTCATGACCTGTGGCACAAGAGGTGACAGTCTGAAACAAGAACAGTAACTGAATAGTTATGGAGACTCTCAAAAGGGTTGTACGACATATGGTTAAACATTTGGACACGTTGTAAGCTGTCTGAGGAGTAAGTAGTGGGTAATTCTAAATGGCCCCATATTTGCATATTTGTTATATATAGGTTATATATAGGTTATATATAGGTTGTAAAAGCCAGTTTTTCAAGCCGCATATAATGTACCATCAGAAAAACTGTGATAATTTTTCTTTACCTCATTTTCTCCCAATTTGGTCATTGCCACGTCCCACCCGGTCGCAAGCTCTCCCCTATCATACGACAGCTACTGCCCAGTGAGGGCTAACCCGTGCTTCCCCTGAGACATGCGCAGCTGTGTGACTGCATCCTTACAAACTGTTTAGAGAGAGACACCAACTGCCTTCTTCTGCATACATAAGCTCACAGACATCCATCTAGCAGTGGATCATGACCATAGATTTGGGTTGGGCAACATTAATAATAACATCGCCTCAAAGTAAAGTAAATCGAACGGCTGTCCCAGTTGACGTAGCTAATAAGCTGCTGTCTAGTAAATATTTTAGAGTAACCCGGTAATGGACAGTTGAGTCGAGAACATACAGTCATCCAGCATACAATCTAGTAGCTTGATTTAAGTGCTTTTAGACGTAACTTTGTTCAACTGAGTTCGATACAGAAGGTGGATTTGCCAGCAAAATTTCCAGCCCAATTACAACTGAAAAACTGCACAAAATACCCGAAAACAGCCTAAACAATTCAGACCTTGGAAAAAGGAGACATATTTTTCTTCTTTTTCTTAGCCTTTGTGTGGAGAACAAGGACATTGTGGTGGTGCGCACACATTTCTGGTGTGTGGACATCATAAACTCCATAAACTTCCCAATCTTTGCAATATATCTTACGATAGAAATGTACATCACAGACACACAGTCTACACTTACACTTTAATTCTGATTATTTGGCCGTGGAGTATTTTTAAACTAGCCTAATTTGGCAACCCTGTCATTAACTGTCCTGTGTGTTGCTCCTCTACTGAAAATGTTTGTAGAATGAGTATGAGGCACCGTGATTCATGTCCAATGGGCCTCAGTCCGCACTTGCTGCAGTTCCTGTTTTGACCTCTAGGAACACTAGGTGCAATAATAACTCTATGGAGCTAAATGGGGCAACAATCGTGCAATATTTTGAAATTCGACCAAATCGGTGGAACATTGGCTTATATTTATGAAATAGCAACAAACGGTCACTCAAGAGGTAATTATTATTTCAAAATGTGTGCAAATGAGGACAATATTTGTTGAATGGCTGATAGTGGGGTCCAAAAGTCTGAGCACTAGTGAAAATCTTTCTGTTTGGCATTCTTTTTCAATTTAACACAAAATTTTCATTACAAATTATATCATCAGCAACAACGTCTTAGAAATCTTAGTAATATTTACATGAATTTCTGAATTTTCTAGTGTTTGGTTTCTTCCCTTTTTGCTTTAAAGACAGTGTGCACGTGTCATCTGAACACATGCTTCAATGGAAGGGATAAGTCGGAAAATCTGACCTTTTGTACAAAGACATTAATGTGGTCAATATCACAATTTTGCTTACATTTGAAATAAAAATATCCTAGAAATTGTGCAACATTTTGAATATTGAATAGTCAAGGTGTTGTACATTTTTGTTTTAGAATTTTTTTACAATTCTGAACCTTTCTGTTAATTTCCAGTTTTAAATAAAAAAAAATCCCTTATTTTCAATGTGGCTTCATACTTTTGGATCCTATCCTGGTTCTCTGCCCCACCTGCCCCTATGGACGAGCTGCCACTGCACTAATGATCGCCTAGTGTCACTCTAATGGGCAGGGGAGAGTAATGAACCATAAGAATAAGGGTTATGAGAGTAACGTGACCCCCCCTCCCACCCAGAGACCATGGCCAATTTTGCTTGGTTGTGCTCTTTTGGTGTGACATTGTCGGGGTTTGAGCTAGCAGTCTCATAATGACACTTTTCTGCTGTGCCAGTCTTCTTTTTTTTTTTAATAAACAAATTATATAAAAATAAATCCACATATGTGTTACTTTGGGTAACACTGAGGTTTGTCAGTATTATTAAAGTACTAACAATACCCACAATAGTCCAGTAGAATTATTATTATATTGATACATTGCTCAGCCATAGTGTAGGGAAGGTTTTTTTTTGTTTTGTTTAATTCACTCATCTTGTAAACATGAAAAAAGTGTGCTTTTTTGGATGCATTCCTGAATTTTTCCTACGAACCTGACCATAACCTTATCTTGTAGTGAAGCATAGAGTGTAAACAGATGAGTTCTGTATGTGGAGTGACATTATGATAAGATACTGGATAATCCTGGCAAACAGAATAAGCTATTCATCATGTAGCCAAAGCCAAATTTAGCTATGCACAATTGCTTTCCTGGAACAGTTCAGCAGTGATCGCATTTTCCTCAGCACTGGAGCTGAGGTCTGTGTTGATTAGAAATGCATGTTACTCCTCTTAGACTCCATGTAGCAATGTTAGGATGAATATTTATGTATGTATTTATCTGTAATTCTGCAGTTTAAAATTCTAGACTGACTTTAATTAAACTTCTGTTTTAAGGAGGTATGACACACAGTGCAAATAGTCTCTGCGTTACTCATTGAGCAAGAACTCTTCACGTCATGCCCCTTCACCCTTTTTAAGAGAGACAGGAAGTGGCTAGAGAGCTTAGCTTAATCAATACATCCTTTCAACTCTTGCTCTTTCTAGTTCCGTCTGTCTTTGGAGATTCCCGCTGCAGCAGACAAGAGACAGACTTCACCAGGCTATGCGTGTGTGCGTGGACAGTTGGGCGTGGCTGCTCCATATTTGTCAGAAGGCTGGTCACATGGGCCACCGGTATCCAAGCACTCAGAGTGAAACAGAGAACTTCGCTCAGATAAGCCACCGCACAGGACAAGAAGGAGTTGCTTCCTGGAGGAAGCAAAAAAGACATTAAAGCAGACTGAGTAAGACAGAGCGAGCGAGAGAGAGGGAGAGAGAGAGAGAGAGGGAGAGAGAGATAAGGAGTAGGAGACGTACTCGCTGAGAAGCACATGCTGTAAAAATGCCCACAAACTTCACGGTGGTCCCCGTGGATGACGGCAGGAATTCCCCTCAGGAAGACAGCAATGATGACAACGTCCTGAGGGAGGAAGACGAAGACGCTGCAGGTGAGCCTATCTCATGCGGTTTGTGGAAGTTTCTAGAAAACTCGGTCTTCGTGGTGGGATAAGATGTGTGTTAACTTCCTGCTGTCAGTTTCAAAAGTGGTGCTAAAGAGAGCCTGCTTTCTAGAACTTTTTTTTTCCTTTTTTTTAGAACTCTTTCACACACTTGTGAGAGGAGAATATCTGAAGGGTTGCTCCATGTGTGTTTATCTGTTTATGCTCATACTGCTTGCATGCATTATCTGTCCTCCATTGTATGATCTTGTGGTGGTCAGCAATATTACAATATCTTTTTTCCCTGTATATATAGCAAAGCAGTATTAACACTTTTGGCTTTTTAGTTATCGCTTATTATTGGAGTATGTGCTTTACAGCAAACTGCCAATAGAGCTGATACTTTTGTATTTACTAGCACAGCCTGTTCCACTGCTCCACTGCTTTTGCTCTGTTATCATCTGCATGTTGAGTCAGTGATCTCTCAGAGCATACGGATTGCACGAAAGGTCATCGGGTTCATCTGTTTAACACTGTTCCAACTCCTAACAGACTCTTTCGAGCTAGTATGGCAAAAAAAAATTTTTTTTCATTGTTCCAGTGTGTTCCTGTTAATTGTAACATGGTGTGCAGTAACACTTTTATTGACTCAATGGAGAGGCTGAAGTCTTGTCGAGGGTTATGTAAGGTTAAATGACTGGTGGGGTCCTGCATTGTGCAATGCCTGTTTTTCTTTCCCACCTCTCCAGTGAGTGAATTCAGACGTCAGCCAATTCTATCGATCGGCCTTGTAGCTTGCTATCTGTTGGTCGCCTTTAATGGGAGTTGACATTCCACGTATCAGTCATCTTAGCAATGTAGGTGGAATTATGTTTCTTTTTTTTTTTTTTTTTTTTTTTTTTTTTTTTTTTTGCATCCACCAATTGAATATCACGCTCAGCTGTTCGTCCAAAGCTGAACTTAGTCTTGCTGTCCACTGTCTTATCACAAAATTCTCCTGAGAAACCAGGAGGATATGCTTCTCTCTTTCTCTCTGATTGCATACTGCAGCGGAAAGCAAGGCATCTGTGTCAAATTATTTCCGCGCTCCACCCAAAGAAGAACCTGAAATTAACTGTAAACTCAGATCAAGCTTGTAGTTCAGAATCTCATCCCAGGGTTCTTGGGGGAGCTTTAGCTGTAATTGAGTGTAGCCAATAGAAAGATCTGTTTATTCCTTTTTTTAAAGGTAGAAAAAGCCAATCCATTAAGAGATTACCCAGGATAAAAGAGTCAAATAACATGTTTTGACAATAGGGGACATTTTTTTGCAACAATAGTTTCGGAGCTGGTATTCACAAATGACCTGCTCAACCCTGTTTTCTTTATTCTGTCTATTACACAGAGATTGTTGGCAGCCATCTGAAGACAAGAAGCCAATTTTCCATTTTATTTATTCAAGTTAGGCCATGTTTATTTATTGGCAAATGCTTTTATCCAAAGACACTGACAAGTGAGGCAAAATACAACTCAAAGTCCTTGGTGAACTTGGCACACTTACACCTACGCCTTGATAGCTTGTTAAAAGCCTCTTAATAGATCAGTATTACAATACTTTGGAATTATAATGTTCTGACCTTTTGGCAAAGATTTGTTAATGGGATTTAATGTGTTATTTACATTCCCCTGAATATATGTGAGCGGTGAAACACAATATGAATTAAGAGTTTCAAAAAATATGTTCTTAAAATGACAGAATTGTCAGATAGAACCTTATACTTGTGAGGTCTTGATTAAGATTCATTGTAAATTATTAAGATTCCTCAGAACACAGGTTTGTGTAAGGTGAGATAGTGAGGACCTCTTGTCATATTGCAGTAGTCCTATAGAGCAGGGTGAGGTTGTGTACTGATCATTTTTTCCTGATCATACTCTCTGTGGGATGGTAAAATGACAGGGTCTGCTGGAAAACCTACAGGTCAGTGGTGAGAAGCTTGTTATACTGAGAATTGATTAGAACTAAGTAAACAAGGCATGAAGGTTTCCTCAAGAGGGACAATCTAAATAAACCTTCAGGGTGCAAGCTGGAACTTTTGTCAGAGTGTATAACACACAGCTACCATTTTACTGGTATTTACTTAGTTATTTATATTATACAATACAATTATTTGTAGACCTCGTTGTCTGTTCTGGCCTTCTGTCCACACTGAAATAGTGATCTGGTCCACCAAAAAGCCTTTGTTTGAAAAGACAAAAATGAAAACAGTTTTTTTACTGTAGTATGGATGCTGAAATCACTGTCCTGGTACTGTTTTTTGGGCTGTTTTGGCACTGTTTTGGTACTGTTTTGGTGATGTTTTGGCTGTTGTGGTGATGTTTTGGGCTGTTTTGGGCTGTTTTGGCACTGTTTTGGGGCTGTTTTGTTGATATTTTGGTGATGTTTTGGCACTGTTTTGGGCTACTTTTGTGTTCTTTTGGGCTGTTTTGGGTTATTGTGGTCTTCATTTAGACTGTTTTGTGCTGTCCTGGGCTGTTTAGGGTTGTTTTGGTGCTCTATCAGGTTGTTTATTTGTGCAAAATGAAGTACTTTCTCACTGCTGTATGACTGCGTGCTCAGTGCTGTTACTGACTATATAAAGAGTCTTTTCTGTCACTTAGCCTTTTGCTGGGTGTATCGCGTAAAACCTTATAAAACTGCAAAATGGCATAATCTTCCTGGTTCAGGTAGTGTTGCAATCTGTGCTTGATTATTATACGTATTTTCCTATCGTCTGTGTTCAAGGTGGACAAAAAACCTTTTTAAAAAATGCTGTCTTTTCCAAATCTGAATTAGTGTGGATGTGGCCTCCCTAAGAATAAAAGATAGAAGAAAACATGTACTGTGTTGAACAGTGAGTTTAACTGTATTATAATTAAGTTTTGATAGAATAGGTATCATTATGCCTACACACTGGTGCTATTAGACTTTTATCCCGTTTATCCCCAAGATCATCAGTTCTCTTCAGTGGTTTTAACAAAGCTCTGTGTTTGACCAGTGTTTCACACTGCCATATGCTTCCTGTTTTTCACCTTTTCTCCTCTGGTGTCAAGTTATCTAAAGGTTCAACCCCCACAACCGCTGGCTTATTCCTGGCTGTTAACTGTTGCTGGTTTGTGTGTTTCTTGTTCATTTCTGCTTTTCTGTTTAGCACAGTTTGCTTATATGAGTATTTGTATGCACGTGGATCTCCCTTTGTTATGACTGACCTAATGTCTCAAGTCAGTCTGTTGTGCTTTCCTAGCGACTCGTCCTAAAGTGTTCAAGTGTGTGAGGGTTTATAAACACTTGTACCTGTCTAACCTGTCCTGTGGCTTTTTATAACCCCGTCTGATGTAGTAGGCTAAAGATATGTATGTGTGTCATAGGTATCAATGTAAATACAGGTCTTGGCATTATTGGCAGGTGATGCACAGGACAGACCCTCACATTTCTGCTTCTGTTCACTTCAGTAAACTGCATGATTTATCACATGTGAACTACTGTTGTTGTTGTTGTTGTTCTTCTTCTTCTTCTTCTGTTGTCTCCCATTAGGGTTTGCTACAGTGGATCGTTGGAGCGCATATTTGATCTGGCACAGTTTTTACACCGGATGCCCTTCCTAACGCAACCCTCCCCAATTTTATCAGGGCTTGGGACCGGCCCTGGGAGTGCACTGTCTTGTGCAACTCCAGGGGCTGGGGTTGGTTTCCTGGCTGGGAATTGAACCCGTGCCACAAAGTGAACTGTTATAGCACTATTTGCCTCAATTTTATATGTTACACCATTTTCAAATGATTTTTCTAGAAAGTCAACAAAAGAGAATGTATGTCTGTCATGCAGATACACTGGAGAGGGCACAGCAAGATGATGCAATCAAACACACATAAATAATGGAGAAGTTGAAACATACACTCGCTATGGTTTTATCACGGTTTATTCCAGAAATCTGCGTCCATCGCTTCTTATCATATCTTGTTTTTTTTTTTAATCAACATGCGAACTTTAGCTAACTCATGTCAATAAATATTTTTATGATATTTTCTAGTTGTATTTGAACTTATTTGGCTTCTATTTATGTTTTTTTATTGCACAAAATGAAACTTTGCCTAAAACCTAAAACACGGTCAAGTAATATATAGCACTTCAAACAACGTGTATTGCAGACAATTAACCAGTGTCATGTTCCTCATTCTGGGATTTTTCTGATGAATCATAGACATTCATGCACTGTGACAAATTTGCAATCATTTTTCCCACCCAAGAATTTCATCACATGATGCTAATGGAAATGTGACAGCTAAAGCTTGGCGTGGCATTTTGCTAAATGACATTTAAAAAAAAAAAAACAAGATTTACAACGTGGCATAAATGTTTAAGGCCGCACAGTGGGTAGCATTGTTGTCTCACAGCACCAGGGTCCCTGGTTTGATCTTGAGCTCGAATTACTGCACAATATGGCTAAAAGTTTGCGGACATCTGACCATAACATTCATACAGCATGTGCTTGTTAAACATCCCATTCCAGATTTAGTCCCAATTTGCTGTTATCCTCCACTCCTCTGGGAAGGCTTTCCACTACATTTTGAAGCGTGGCTGTGGGGATTTGCCCACAAGAGCATTAATGAGGTCAGGTACTGATGTTGGGTGAGGAGGCCTGGGGGGCAGTCACTATTCCAGTTCATCCCAAAGGTGTTCATTGGGGTTGAGGTCAGGGCTCTGTATAGGCCACTGAAGTTCTACCACTCCAGCCATGGCAAAATTTGTCTTCATATGATAATGACAATGTGCACAGGAGCACTGTCATGCTGGAACAGGTTTGTGCCCCTTAGTTCCAGTGAAGGGAAACTGTAATGTTATAGCCTACAAAGACATTCTATACAGTTGTGTGCTTCCAAATTTGTGGCACCAGTTTGGGGAAGAACCACATACGGGTGTGGTGGTCAGGTGTCCGCAAACTTTTGGCTGTATAGTTTATCTGTCCAGCCTTTTGCATGTTCTCCCCGGGTTTGCGTGGGTTCCCTTCCACCTCCCAAAAACATACCAGTAGGTGAACTGACTGCAGGATACGATCTTTATAATTCAGTTCTTGTGAAAATTCAGGTCATAGAATTTCAGTTTGGAAAAATTCAGAGAAAACATCCAGTATCCTCAAATTTCTGTTAAAAAAAAAAACTCTTCACCTTTCGAAGACTGAAAAAAATCCTGAATCTGCTCTTGTGTAACAGGATACAGCTTTAATTAACATACGTAATTAGGTATTCATACAATGTCATAGAGGTTGTACATACCAGTCATCTGTCATGCTGAGGTGACTGAACTTTGTTAATCAATGTATTGTGAGTTTTATTATTATTATTATTATTATTCTTATTACTATTATTATTATTTAGTTTATTTAATAGAGATGCGTTTGACACGTAGTGGCACTAAAACCCTGTCAATCCTGCACTCCATCACATATTTTTGATTATGCATTTTTATTCTCCTTTTAGAAAACATTCAGCATGTCCCATAACTCCTCCAATGATAATAATATTGGTCGTTTGAAAAAAAAAAAACAGAAATACATTTATAATTAGTTATGTCATTGCTTGCTATGTGCAGAGACAGACATGAAGAGTCACTCATACCAGGAAAAAGTGTGTTACTGTGTCCTCTGTGATTTTTTTTTTTTTCCCAGGGAAGAGGTCCAATAATCTCACAAACAACTTGCCAGTATACTACAGACACACTAACTGATATAAGATACTGACACCTAAAACAGTGACTAATGAACACCAGCAGAATGAAATGATAAATAACTAATGATATTGACTGAATCGTGCTGGAAAAGTGTTTCAGTTAACATTAGCTGTTTGTGAATTATTAATTGACCAGTGCAGGACCATGTACATTAATTGGTTGTGACTCCGGTATAAAATTTCTGCAAAAGCATTCACTGCACATTAGAGGTGCAAAAAAAAAAAAGTCACAGGAGCAGTCAGGTTTTATTTTCATGCAGGCGAGAGCAGGCAGTCAGATATGAAGCTCATGGGGCAAAGAAAGAAAGGCTATGTTGATTAGCATGGGAATGTATTGGATGCTTGCGTAGGATTCAAAAAATAGTGCCATGTACACCCTGACTGCACACTTAGACACGTGCCTAGAAACCTTTCACCTCGGAAATGTGTTGCGTTTGACCAGGTCTGAATTAAGATTAAATCAGTGCCTTAAATATGAACCCTTTCAACACAGAATGTTTCCCTGAATTTTTAGAATTATAATAATAATTGTAAGTGCAGAATAGTCTCCAGGTTTAATTCTTTATTTACGTTTACGGCATTTGGCAGACGCCCTTATCCAGAGCGACTTACAGTTATCTCATTTATACTCCTGAGCAGTTGAGGGTTAAGGGCCTTGCTCAAGGGCCCAGCGGTGGCAGCTTGGCGGTGCTGGGATTTGAACTCTCAATCTTCTGATCAGGAGGCCAACGTCTTAACCACTTCCCTTTATAATTTTCCCTTCCCATTATAATAAGAACCTCCCATTGCTTTAATATCTTGAACCTGAATTTTTGAATTTCAAATAGATGAATTCAGACTCAATATATTCAGATATCAAATTTTCCTTAAGTGTTCCTAAGATCAGCTTAATGTCTGTGTGGAGTTTTATATGTTCTTGCCATGTCCACATAGGATTCCTCTAGGTTTTCCAGTTTCTTCCCAAAACATGCTGGTGGATTGGCTGTGCTAAGCGGTACATAGGTATGAATGAGTGTGTGAATGAGTGTGTGAATGAGTGTGTGAATGAGTGTGTGAATGAGTGTGTGAATGAGCGTGTGAATGAGCGTGTGAATGAGCGTGTGAATGAGCGTGTGAATGAGTGTGTGAATGAGCGTGTGCGTGGATGGACTTAGCATCCTGACCAGGGTGTATTCCTTCTTCCTAGATTGCAAACCCTGACCAGGATAAAACGCTTACTGAAAATGAATGAATGAATGAATGAATGAATGCAGTGAAAATGTTTAATATGAAATTTTCGCAACCAAGTATCACGAATTTAGCTTTTGGTTATGGAGAATCTGGTTTAAACTCCATACATGAAGCACTAGCTGTGGCATTAATGCTGAGCCCTTTTGTCTCCCATGCGTCCTTTATGCTGTGGGTTTCCCACATCTGTTTTTTTTCCCTCTGGATTGCCCTGGGGCCAGTGAAGGACTGTGAGAGTTACAGATAATAGAACAGTGCATGACATTCATTGACCTAAATCACCTATTAAATGTTTTAAGTTCCAGGCTTCTAAGCATTGCTTTGCTTGTGTTTGCCATTCAGTGGGAGTGTATCAGATGGTGCATTGCCACAACATGTAGTGTTTCGCAATCACATTGAAAAGGAGGGCTCTCTAGTAGGAATGTTTGCAGTACCCTTAATTTCCAGACAGCACAATATTGCCTGGGCATGCTGGTCTGTTCTTGTCATTGAAATGTTAGAAACTGGTTTAGAGGATGTTTTCAAATGTAAGACAGGCATTACTTGTTGAGGAATTGAATTACTGAGATGAGGCTGGATTCAGTGCTGTGAGATACAGTATACACCACCTTTTGGCAGGTGTGTTCATGCAACCTGGCAGTTTGATGAACGTGTTTTCTGACCTGAACTCTGCCCTTGTGTTGTGTCTTTAGAGATGCAGCATCTGAAATTTTTCCATGACGAAATGCTTGTTTTCAGCCTTACAAGAGTCAAGTTGCATACGTATTATGCAACACATTGTTGGTGTGTCATTTTATAATACACACTTCCACTTTTCAGACATGCAGCTTTTGAAGTACGTCCTTTGTCGAGTGATTTCTTGAGTATTGTTGCTACAAACATAACAACAATATGCTTTAATGGCTAAAGCTTTATATTACATAACATTACGTTTCATTAAGTAACATTATATGCACCACAGCGCTTTAGAATTCTTGAATCTGATTGGTCAGAAGGTGTAGATTAACTTTCCAGTAACCTATCAGTTTTCTGTTTTTCTCACATCGCAGCTATGACAGTAGTGCTCACTGTAATTCAAATCACAGCTTCCAATATATTATAATTTCTATTCATAGGGAGTCTAGGTACATAATCTAATAAACTGATTATGCAGACACTAGCAGGCAGTTCGTGTTTTCAACTCAAGGGAGAGTCTTCAGGCCAGAGGACTTTGTGTTTTCTGGTTTCTCAGTAAAATGACAAGGTGAAAGTTTTGTCTTATTAACTTCGAGAGAGAATTAAGAGAGGCTGATGAAGGAACAACTGTTTTCTTTAAATATAAACCAAATTAACCAATATATATATTCCTTCTATGAGTGAAGACAAATCCACAATGACCTGTATGAACCATTGCCTTAATGTTAATTTCGGTTACTTGGCAAAATGAATGATGGGTTCCAGTATTTATAGAGATACATAGAGATAGAGAGTGCTTTATTGAGCAACAGGGAGAACTAAGTCTTAACAGTTCTCAAGACAAGATTTAAAAATGTACAATAAACTCACAATATGCCCCAAATAAGAGAATAAAAATATACATATAAATAGCTCTCCAAGTTATTTACAGACTAAGATTCCTATACAGATTAACTGTATTAAATGTATTACACTTTGGCAGGCTTAAAACTGTACATTAGACATGTGTGATGAGCAGTTGTGGTATTGTGTGTATAAAAATGTACAGTATTCGTAAGTAAAGTCGTAAGTAAAGTGGCAGTGTGTGTGTAAGAATGTGCAGTGACCCTATGTAAAAACTGTTGTGCAATATGCAGTGTAGTAGTTGGGTATGCAAAATCAGTGGACATGTCCATCGTCTGCAATGTCCACACAGCTCCCAAACCTCGTTGTTGTGCCATTGTAGAGATGGATAGCAGTGGGCAAGAAGGACTTCTTGTACCTTTCTTTGTTACAGCGAATCTGCCGTAACCAGAGACCTGAGTTGATCTTATTATCAACATTTAGCAACATGCTGTAAATGAATTTAAGTAAACATATATAGATTTTTTTCCCATAAACTAAATAAGCATTATTTAATGGAGACATTTTGTTAACATTTAAACACACCTCTTTAGGTACATGTTAACTTTATCAATCTTTTTTGAAATAAATGTTGCTTATGGATAAAGATTATGGTTTGTTCATGCTAACTAAGGCAGTAAATAATAATAGTTAAGGGAACATTAATGTAAAGTGTATAAGGGTTATAGCTGACTGAAAAGCAAGAAATCCTAAAGCCAGAGACACGCACACAAATACACACACATACACACACACACGCTTACTTGTTTTACTATCCCTGTGAAGACCTTCTGAGAGCTTTGCCTACAACTAAATCTGACCTTAACCTTAACCTCAGTAACCAAATAGGATGCATTTTGATTCCTTTACACACACACACACACACAACAATTCATATTTCCTGGAAGTAAATGGACAGCAGTGATTGATGATCCTGAGGAATTTTATTTTGTTCTGTTCTGTTTTGTTTTTTTGTTGCACTCATATCCTGATTTCTGCTGTACGCAAATAACTGATTGCTGTATGCAAATAACTCACACAAGCAGAACATCAGGTTACGTGATAACTGCAGCCATTATTTTCCTCTCAACATTCACGCATAATTTAATAAGCTCACGTATAAGCTAATAAGCTAATAAGTGTCTACACCCAAAATATGACATGGCATGACATGATTAGATGTGGCAGCTGTGTGTTTGGCTGTGTGCTGCTGGTAGTATATCAGTGATGGCACTCCATGGTATGGTTGAGTTGGCATTAAGGAAGAATGGCATTGTATAGCTGCTGGTGGTGTTGTTGACATGAAAACAAAAAAGTATTACACCTCAAGCTAAAAAGAAATAAAGCTAGTGCAGTAAGGATGTTGATATATAGCTGAGTTTTCAAGTTTGAATATCCCATGGTTCCTGGGTGAAAAAATAAAAACGTAAGCATTTGTACAATGCATCTGCAAAAAAAAAAACAATTTCAGGAAGTTAAAAATGAAATGTGGGTGTGTCCTCTAACAGGACAGAAAACCAAAGCCAAAAGTCAAAAAAAATTTTTAAAGGCATCTGAAAGAATTATAACATATATAGGGGGATTTAGATAGATTCAATAGAGCAGTTATGAAAGCAAAATTATTAGAGAATAATTCTGTTACATTCCGAAAGGAAGATATCAACTTTTGAACTGATATCATGTAATTTCTTAGTGTATGTTATAATATCTTAACATACACTATTTGAGTGTTTGTGGTGGCAGAACATTGGTTAATACACTAAACTGAAAATGAAAACACAATGGAAAAAAAGAACATTGTGTCTTAAGCGTATGCAAACTTTTGCAGTCACCTGTGTATGAAACTTTTCGTGTTAGAGGCAGGTCCTTCAGGCTTCGAGTCTCCACTTATATCCTGGGTTTTACTGTTTCTACTGTGCCAGGCAAATGGATCCTTTTAACTTTTCTAATGTTTTTTTTTTCCATAAGTGGGAAATCTTTTTATGTTGGGTTCTTTCTTTTCCATTTCACAGAATAACAAGCAATTTTCTCAATTCTTTGCAAATGACATACGATGCATTGAAGTGAAAAAGCCAAACATTTGGTATCTGTTGAAATCATATTAAATGAAACCATACCCCACAGATTGTCCATTGTCCATGGAAACATCTGCTCCTACAACTTCAGTTCCTACCTGCATTTAGCCCCCATTTTAACCACATTGGAGCTCAAAAATATAAGACAATAAGGGTTTCTCTAAGAGAGTTTTTCCTGAGTTTAGCTACAATATAAAATACATTTTAACAAAGATCACAAAGTTATGTGTTTGAATTGTACATTAGAGCGTATAAATTTTGGCTACTACAATGTTATATCGGAGCTTAAATTCAGACAATGCAACAACTACAAGTGACAATGCTAGCAATCGATACAAACTGCGACACAAGCAACTTTTCACTTGTTAGTGTGAACGCAGTTTAAGAACCGTTGCTGTAATTATAAAGACAGTCACATTTAGTAATGTTTGCCTTTTCTCTATATGACTGTCGTTCTATAATCCCACCATCCATCCAGTGTAATCCAGAAGAGGATTGGCTTCCTTTTGTCTGATTCCTCTCAAGGTTTCTTCCTCATATCGTCTTTTTCACTGTCACTGTCACCTTGGCTTGCTCATTAGGGATCTAAATCTACATGCACATTCCTGTAAAGCTGCTTTGTGACCATTCGTATTGTTAAAATCACTTCCTAAATAAAATTGAATAGAAAAGAATTGACTTGAATTGCAGTAGACCTGGGGGAGGACTGGGTCTGCTGGGGGCAGTAGAGTTACAGTTTGGTTGATACTCAGAGGTTTGGGGGTAGTGGAGGGGTTTCCAATGAGATCTAGCATATTTTCTATAAAGTTACTAGCTTTTAGTTACTCAAACCATAGCTGGGAAGGAAGGTGCTTTGTCAGGTTCGCTGGGCTTTTGTCTTGTTGTTGGATTCTCTTAGGTTAATGCTGCTCTGCTCTGCTTTTCTCTGCTCTCCCCTTTCAGCTCTACCTTGTCCTGACCAAAATGCAGACAGTTTTTGAAAGGGATTAATAAAGTTGGCTCGGTAAATGACATGGTTAAATGTTAAATTCCTGTCTGATAATAATGCCCTTGAAAACGAAGGCACGTGGACTGGTATAATCTCTGTTTCCTGATGTGTTGTTTGCTCAAGGGCCACTTGGATGAGGCATGTGTGTATTTGTCATATGCTCTTCATCCATGTTCTGACCGTGACCTGATCTGCTGACTGGTTATCAGGCAAGGGGCTGTGTCCAGCCCAATTACAAACATGCCTAAAAAATCTATAGCCTCTCTCTCTCTCTCACACACACACACACACACACACACACACACACACACCAGTGTTGAGGCTACTAGCACGCTTTGCTTTGAAACTTTTGTTTGTCTCGTGGTCATGGGAAATCTGTTGAACACCTGTAAAGTTTATATAATGATTTTTTTCAGTGTTTTAGATGAATGGTGGGAAATCTGTTGATCACCTGTACATTTTATATAATGATATTTTCAATATTTTAGATGGATGGTAATATCACAGTTTGTTTATAGCTTATATTTTGATAAGGATTGACAGAATCAGAGGGTGTATTAGAGTTCTGAGTTCTGAAATGTCAGGAATAATAATTACAGGATTAAAAACAAATCCACAAATAATAAAATAAGGAGGCAAAAGTATACTCAATCAGTTGTGAGTGTTTGTCAAAACCTATGTTACTCTTCTGTATTTCCCGAGAAAAGAACTGAAAAAAAGCCCTGCAGCATTAAGCTTGTTCAGATAAAACCAGCATAAAAAAAGATCTTCAGTCTGGAAGGTCGAAACTTATTGGGTTCAGCTGGTATTTAAAATTCACACAGCCCCCCTTACTAGTCTATTTTACAAGTCTAAGGAATGATAAAAATATGTTTAATCTTGTAAGTCTAGCAACTTTCCACATAAGAAAGTTATGCTTAAAAAAAAAAAAAAAGGCTATGATACCCTAATTATTAGAAACACCCCAAATCCCCCACCCCTTCCCCCTAAGGCTAAACCTAGAACATCTGATATAGTGAAAATTGAAGTCATGTAAGAGTATAATGAAGTCCTGGCCCATAGCCTAACAGCCAAGTCACAGGAGGAGTGATAAATTCCAGATGGTCTACACGTGGTCTAATTTATGAAGAGGAAAGGTGGACATGATAAAGCATACCATTTATTAGATCATCCAAAAGCTCTTGAGCCCATAAATTTTTGGGAGTCAGGTCTAAGAGAGTAGTGAGGCCAGGCATTTTTTTAATTAAAAGAAGATTGGGTCTGTAAGGCCTAGAGGAGGAGAGTAGAGGACACTGGGGTCGAGTATGTGGGAAACATAAAAAAAAAAATGTATGCAGAAATTGCATGCTGGGAGATCTGGAAAAAGTGTATGTTAAAAAGATGAAGCAAAGGAAAAAAAAAAAGGCATTAAGCTGGTATGCCATTAACACAGTGCAATTCATCTTATTTTGTCATTAACATGACATTAGTTTCCATGATAAACACAATGTGAAAAGAATGGCCCTTAGATTTATGGACTTGTGGGTACAGGTGACGTCATTAGAGTAGGACTGCAGAGCAAACACACCCACACACACACACACACACACACACCCCACCTCTTTTTTAACAGCTGCTTATGTAACGTCATAAGGCAGCTGGATGCACTAGGAGAACAGCACCCTGTCCTGTTTTATATACATGAGCTCACAGATGGCCATGATTGGCTAGTAGTGCTCTGATTTGATGCAGTCCAGAAGAAGACAAGGCCGGTTCTGCTTATCTAGACACCCGTCCTTGGTTGGGTGGATCTTCACCATTCATACTCACAACATCTCAATAAATGAGGCAAGTTGTTTGATATAAATTTGACTGAAACAAGTTCATTGAGTATCCTGCGATGGACTGGCGTCCCATTCGTGGTGTGTCCCTGCTTCACACCCAGTGTTCCCGGGATAGGCTCTGGATCCACTGCAACCCTGACTAGGATAAAGCGCTTACAGATAATGAATGAATGAATGAAAAGTTGCTTGAGTCTTTTATAAACTTAAGATTAATCTAATGATAATGATAATGAAATTCAGGCTGACTGTCAATTAATGAATGTGTAAACTCACTACGCATGCATACTGTATATACAAACATAGGAATGTGGTGTCTAATGATTAATCCCGAGCAGCTCAAATAATCATGATTTGACCATTAGTTCCTCTACATATAAACAGATTATTAATAAATGTGTGTAATGGTTGATATGATGAGGTTTTCTGTGAGGAGACATTTATCTAGCATTTATGGAAGGAGTCTCGAATGTGAGCACTTTGTAACAGTCAGAGGTAAAGCTGTAACTTTTTCTAGCACAAGTGTTCAGGACTGAGAGCTTTCAGGTTTCTTGGTAACATGACAAGCTGCATTTTTTTGTCTTGTTAACCTCTTTAAAAAAAAAAAAAAAAAAAAAAAAAAAAAAAAAAAAAAAAAAAAGAGACGGACCAATTGTTTACAGCTGGAAATTGTTTCGCAGACATTCCACAACATTAAATATGTCTGTAAATGGTTCAAACATATAAAATACCGTTCTTTCATAACCAAAACCATGTTCATTTTGGAAAATTACTGTGGTATGAGATGAATAGAACACTTCGGGACATGCTGTTATTGGAAAATACCAACTTTAGGGTGCTAACAGTAATGCTTTGTGTCGGGCCACGTCACACCACCCAGATGGTGAATATTTTCTTATAAAAATATGCCGTGTTGTTGTATTTTTATGCCTGTCACAGGGCTGCTTAGGTTTTTTTGCTATTTTGAAGGCATGTAAATTGCAGGCAAACAAATCAGGAAGAACGAGTACTGGATAATGAACAGTTATGACATTCTGTGCTAGTCCTTTTTCTTTTCAGTAATGAGCTCAGGGAACAAAACCAAACAAATTGTGCATTAAAACGAACACTGGTCGTCACTGTTATGTCTAATGTAACACTATAGTATCTGTAAAACAGTTAGAGTGGCCAGACTTGCATGACTGCAAACAGGCGTGTGTGCAAAAGGTGGTGCAGTTTTTTTCCTCTTCAGCTGCTGTGTGCTGATTCACTGCTCTACTACATCTGTAGGGAGCTGCTTGCTTTCTGTAAGGACTTTTATTGCTGATGCAGTGAACTTGCCAGCTGGATTCACCTTCACCAAGGCAGACTGGAAAACACCTGGTGCCTGCTGTTCATTAGGCATTTAGAAACCTTTTTTTGTTTTTAAATGTTTACACTAACTTTTATGACGCTATTCGAAAGACGCTGATGGTAACTCAGTTCTTTTATTTGAGAATAGTTCATGAAATTAAAAAAAAAAAAGCACTTAGATGCATAGAACCTAAATGTGGACAAAGCAGACACTGCTTTGTTTGTCAGTGATGCCCTCTGGTGGATACAACATCAGCCTTGCGTTTCATTTCATGTTCAATGCTTTCAGTTTTTAACATTCACACTTTTTGACATTATCCTCATTTGACCAAACTCATTCTTGACCTTAAACATATTGTAATTTAAGGCTTCTGTGGCTGATGGCTTCAAGCCATGACATGTAATGACTACTTTTGCCTCCCTGAGTGTGCATCGCATAGACGCACACACACACACACACACACATATACTCAAACATGCTTTTTTTTTTTCTCTCTAATGAAAAAGGAAGTACTCTGTATGTGTCATGGATGGCAATGGAAATTACCGGAACGTTCATGTTTCTTCTGTCAGTTTTTTTTTGACACACTCAGTGCAATAAATATACATCGTTGTCAATATTAAGGACACTCTGTGGAACAGAAACGTTATTAATGGTACACCACTAATCTGCTGGTCAATACTGGTGTCTTAATTTCATTACTCTTGTGGTTTCCTGTTCTGTGTTATTGACTTCTGGAGGGAAATTGAACTTCATATTTTGCACGTTTATTCAGGACTCTGTGTTTATTACGCCTCTGTCCATGTGCATTCAGGAACATATCCTTTATCCAATTTTTTTATTTTAGTATGTATAAAAATGACAACAGCCGCCAGTTGTCATTTTTCAATTAACTTGAGATGTCATAAATGTTTTTAAACACCTTACTATTAATGTAGTATTATATTTATCTTATATTCTTCAGTATATTCAAATACAGATTACGTTTGCATTGTTATTTTTCAAGGCCATGATTCTTTAAAATGCTGTTAAAATTGTTGTATGAGAGCCCAAGCGGCAAAACAAAGTCTATACAAGACACACATGCATAAAATATACGTAAAGTATATACAAGAGATGGATCATTTAATGCATCACTTTGATATAAAGCACAATACATTTGGATTTTGCTCACTTGAAGGAAATACTCTGAGAAACAGGTGCTAACTGCTTCCCTGGATTTAGGATTTCCTGTTTGCCAGTCCATGTTATTTATTCGGTGGTGATGGCAAAACATGTCACTCTGTGCAACAAAGTCACAGGGGATCTCTAACCTTTTGCACAGGGATCCTTTTAATTGTAAAATAAATTCCATGAACCCCCTCAGTCCAGATTTATTTTATGAACATAATCCAACTGTTCAAATATTATGTTCATTTTATACAATAGTTAATTCCAGTCCACTAATTTGATTGGTCGAGCAACATTCTAAGAGTGCCTATATTTACTATAACCACAGTGGGGCGTTTCACTGCGTGTATCCTTCCGCTTGTCTGTGCTCAACACGTAAAATTCCACTTCCTAGTTTGAAACGGTTACTATAGTAGAGTTAGCGACATTAATTGTACAGGAAGAACCTTTAACAGGTATGAACAAATTAATATAAGCTAACTAGCCAGCTAGCCGACGTGCTATAAAGTAAGTGTGGCTTCTTCTGGATCAATTTTCGCTAGTAGTGCAAAAATAAACAGAACGTTTGGCCATATTGTGTCCGAAATGCCAATACTTAATATTAATTTCTTGTTTATAGAACTGTTGTATAAAAGCAATATTGCACTCGCGATCGTGCCGGGCCGATATTCAGTATAACCGCACTCGTGCTTGTGTGATATTACTTGAATTTAAATGTGTACAATAAGATTTTGCCTATTTATTGAAGCCATAGATCTTTTTGTTCCATAACATTTCACTCACAGATCACATTTCTGTTAAAATTGTCAGTAGATTGAAGTTGACATTATTTAAAGGCTTGCTTGTTTTTGAGTTACTGAGGTTTGGATTAAACCCATTCGATTCAAGTTACCAGTCAAAAACGCAAATGACTACAAGAGCTAATAAGAAGTGGGGAATTCCATTGTGATTTTTCCGCTACTGTAACAAAATAAAATATTGCCGACTCCTTTGGCAGTGCTTCATGGACCCCTCGGGGCCCCTGGCCTGCACATTGAGATCCATGACCTTATGCACTACTATTTATGACATATACCTTAACTGTATATGGTGCAGATTAACTTCTGCACTGTGCTAGGTTTCTACAATGCATTCAGTGGTCCAACTAGAAGCCTAATGTTCTAATGACCTTGAACACAGTTTTTTTTTTTTTTAAATCCAATTATTAATAATTACCATAAATTATTTATGATTTTTACTTTTGTGTGGTGGTATTATGAACCCTGTTTGAATGATGACACATTATATTAAATACTGTCTTTTTTCTTCTTAAGACATCTAAAGGTTTCTTTTTAAACCATGCACTTGAGCGGTTTATTTTGATTATATTATATTATATAACAGTAAAAAGACAAATTCTACTTGTAGATGTTTTTCAGGTGGTCCTGCTGCCTACACTCTAGGCATGTGTGTTTTATAAAAAGGACAGGATTTTGCTAATCTTGTTAAGTGATTACTGTTCTGTCCACATGCTGATGAAGAGGGGGTTAATGACCACTGATCAGACCTTACAGAGTGTAACTGCGTAACTTTAACACCAGAAAGCAGAAATACAAATTGTTTTCCCATGTCACAGTCACTTGTTCTTGCATGACCACGTGTGAAATCCAGTGTAGAGGAACTCGAGAGACCTCATCATTGAAAGCTTTACGTAAATGGAATTAAGGCAGCTCTTTCATTTTCAATTTTAGTGTCACTTAGGATTTATTGCATTATACACAGAACTCTTTTTTTTCCCCCTTGCCATGCTCTGATGTCCATTCACTCGTGCTGTATAGAGCCTTGGTGTATACTGAAACACTGTACACTCAGCTAGGTGAACAGCAGTGCATCTCTTTTTTTGTGCTTGCACGCTCTCTCTCTCTTTCTCTCTCTTTCTCTCTCTCTCTCTCTCTCTCTCTCTCTCATCTATCCTTTGGCTCCTCCCTCTCTGTTAGTGCCGATGTTCAGGGATCAGCATCTGATGTGTCACTGGCGTCAGGTTGGCCGTGTGACAGTAGTTGATCATCAGAGCAGAGATTAGCATACCATCTTCTTGAGCTCAGGCTTTAGGGAACCTGAACGCAGCCGCTTTCGCAGCACAGCCCTCTCCTCTCCATCAAGTATGGAGCAGGGAGAGAGCTCCCAACGCCAGGGTAAGTACCTGGGGTCATGCTCCGCTGTTTGGCTTAATAATTTTGAGTATGATGGTTCCAGAAACGTCAGGTTGGACTATACATTTGAGTCGGCTATATTTCTTACCTATGAAAACTTTTAGTTGACAGTTCTGTCTTTTATGATATGTTTCGCAAAATTTAAGTATGTTTTCTTCTTCTATTGCTTCTGGCACTTTTATTTTAAGGGAAACCTAGACTAGGTGTGTGTTAGGCAGCTTAGAGTTCGAGCTGAGCAGGTATAAATAGACTGTATGCTCAATAACAAAATACTGATGCTCTTCGATCACGAATGGACTGTGATTCACATGCTTTCATCCAGATTTGGACTATTAGTTCCAAGCTTCTTGGTTTTATATCTTGTGTAGAGCGATAGTTAATATGCCCCACTGGACCAGTTTTCTGTCCTTTTCAGTGATATACATTCCTGAGGTGTTAGAAACCTATACTGCAGAAGGGTAAGTCATTTTAAACAGTCTAGTTGTAGTGCTGGGGGAAAAACAGTGCGGAATGATTCCTCCGCAGTCTCTCTGACAGTAGTATGGCTACTGTGAGAGGTCAAGCGATGGGCCAGCTCAAGGACTCCACTGCGCTCCACATCAGGTACACCTGCAGTCATTCATCACTGAGACTGGTGCAACCCCCAGCAAATTCAGCAGAAATGAGAACAGTGCAGCTCCTTAGGGGGAGCACAGCTGTAAATCAGACAGCATTGTGTGAACTTGTCAAGACAGGCGATCAAAGTCAGAGCTGCGTTAGATGTCAGTCATGTGTCATCGCCTGTTAGGCTCAATTTGCTGCCCCCAATATTGTCCCAACCACTTTTTCAAAGTGTACTTCTTTTAAAATGTTTTATATAGTAACCCGCAGCCATTTTAATTATAAAACCTGTATCCCTGCACGGTCATTCCTTTATCCAGTCTGCCAATCACGTGGCAGCAGCACAGTGCATAAAATCATGCAGATACAGAAAAAAACCTAATTAACAAATTAACAAAAAACTTAATTATTTAATTTTCACATAAAACATCAGAATGAGGAAAAACGTGATCGCTATGACATTGACTATGGCATGGTTGATGGTGTCAGGTTTGAGTATTTCAGAAACTGCTGATCTCCTGGGATTTTCACACACAGCAGGCTCTAGAGTTTACACAGAATGGTGAGAAAAAAACATCCAGCGAGTCAAAGTTCTGTGGGTGGAAACATGTTGTTGATGAGAGCAGGAGGATGGTCACAGGAGAATGGACAGACTGGTTTGAGCTGACAGGACATCTGTGATAACTCGAATAACCACACTTTACAACCACCCTGAGCAGAAAAGCATCTCGGAACACACAACGTGCCAGACCTTGAGGTGGAAGGGCTATAACAGCAGAAGACCACATTATGTTCCACGTCTGTCAGCCAAGAATAAGTATCTGAGGAACACAATGGGGTCTTCTGCTGTTATAGCTCATCCACCTCAAGGTCCAGCATGTTGTGTGCTCTGAGATGCTTTTCTGCTCACCATGACTGATGGTTATTTGAGTTATCATAGACGATGATGGCGTACAATCACTTTAAAAATGCTTTTTGGTGCACTTTTTTGAAAGTTATCCCTATACACCTGATCCACTCCATAAATAGACAATCATTTGTATCAGATGTGTTAGCTGTAAGGAAAAAATCCAAACTCCTTTACTCTCAGTCTGGTGTCTCCTTTACTGCTGCTCTATATAGGACAGTATATATAGTAAATAGTGAACAAGCGAGTCAGGGAGTGATTTCAGACACAGCACGGGTGCCTAAGATGTCTCTAATTTAGCTCAAATAGTGAGAGATGTATCATATTTTGAGAAACTAATATAGTTTCTTAACCTTTGCCATTTGGTTCTTAACAAATATTTTGAGAGTCTTCATTGTTTCTGAGTATTGCCTAATCCTGTCCATGGATAAATATCATTTGATCCTAACTGGATTGCAGCTATCATGGTGCAGACCTTCTAGTAGGTTGTCTGGGAATTAATAGCAGAGGTACTGTGCATTGGTCAATAGTGATTGGTCAGATACTGTGCACTGGTCAGTAGTGAAGGGTCAATGCAGTACATCTGACGTGCTGCTTCATAATAGACTTTCCCAAATACAAATCAGTTAGAAGGCTTTTGATTATATGGCTCAGAGCATTATTTGTGAATTTCTATGTTCTGTTTAAAAAAGGGAACAGTCTTAAGATCATAGGCACTGGTTTATAAGACACAAACGCAAGCAGTTTGTTAATGAGAGCAGGCTACTTTTATCTGTATTATGCTACAGTCAGTACTGCAGCAGATCTGTCCTTCAAGGATGCCCTAGTATATGATTATAGGCTAGTACTCATTAAGGAACTTTGTAGGTGGCTACAGACAGAGAGAGCAAATGCGTAGTCACATAGCCTTAATGCTTTTAACAACAGACATTGTCACAAAGCAGCTTAACAGAAATCCGGATGCAGATTTAGATCCATAGTGAGCAAGCCAGAGGTGACAGTAGCAAAAAAAATCTCCCATGAGGATGAAACCAGACTCCTAGGGGAACCTTCTGGGTGATAATAAACAGTGGGATTATAGATCATTATACTTCTATAGCTGTATACTATGAAATCAGACACTCATAAATGTATTAAAGAGATGTTCAATATGAGTATATTGTGGAAAAGTGTCCTGGGATGAGCACAGGACAGTCTTTATGAGCTGCAGCTGCAGTTCTTGGGTATAAATCTATAGCATTCTGATGAGATTATGCACTGAAGAAAAGGTAAGATGTGGGCATAAACTTTTTTTTTTTTTTTTTTGGGAAATGCAGATTTTTAGGGTATCCATGTAGGACCATACACAGCAGCACAAAGTGTGTCACAAGTGCAAAAGCTCCGAGCAGAAGTAGAGCATCAGGATGAATCAGGCAGGGCAAGAGGAGCCACAGAGGCAGTAATGTGTCAGGATCAGACACCAGGTTAGGCAGCAGTAGTGCAAGTTCAGTGAGAGAGAGAGAGAGAGAGAGAGAGAGAGAGAGAGAAGAGATTGTTAGGTATGCTCTTACCACACAGTGGTTTAAAAGAGTGTACATTGTGATCAGAGTACAAGCAGGGGAAAGATAATAAATTGCTTGGCATGCTGGTCAAACGAAAAAAGGGCACAGATGCACATACATTTTACTCTCACAAAGAAATCTGGATTATGCTATATGAAAATCAGAAACTGGTATGAAAATCAAATCTGGACGCACCCAAGATTCCCGGTATAATATCAAAAGATATTTGGGTGTCGAATAATGACAGGCTCTTTTTATAGATTTTATAATGCAGTACTACTAGCCTGTGTTGCATTCAACAGTAACTTCAACACTAGCTTGTCTAGTAACATTTCAACTCCATGCTGTTTCTTAAAGGAATGTGGCAAAACCACTGCAGGCTTCACATTTACACAGCGATCTTTATTTAGACCCTGCATTTACTTGCATTCCAGACTCATCTCATATGCTATGTGAATATCCTCAAAGATCATGTTATTGTAAATTTGTGATGTTGATGTAAGTTTGTGATGATCTTCGTAGGTTGGTACAACTGATGTGATCAAACATTATATTTACAGTCGTCACATTGAGATCACTGTCACATTGGTCAGTTAGGAGCGAGGGCTGCCAGTGATCAGTGTAGGGAAGAATGCAGAGAATCCTACGACTGTTATTACTGGCTGTCGTACCACGGTCACTAACAGACTGCCAGTTGTTACTGAGAAACTTGAGCCCTTCAGTAGACCCTGCTTTCTTGATCCTGAGGTCAGGAGTTCAGTTATCTATTCATGGTTCTCCCTGTTTTTCTTTTTTAACTCTTATTTTATTTTTGCCAGTTTTGTATAGGTCTCCATCCATGGCCAGATGATACTCACTGTGTACCGTTATTAAGGCTTTGAATAAGTGAGTGTGATGCGGGCAGTGATGCAAACAGGTCAGGAAACTGGGTCATTGTCCTCTTCCTGGTAAATGAAAGTGGAACATGTCTCATGCGAATTACACTATATGGTATACTAAAGATGGACAAAGAACAGAAATCATTTGAAAATGTTACATAGTTGTGCATATGTTATCAATCTGCAATCAACTGGAGGTAGCTAGCTGTAACATTAGCTATTGAGCCTTGCCAGAGTTACAGTGGTTCAAAGTAGGTTAGTAATTTGATTATTTTTCTGGAAATAGAACCAACAGAATTTGTTAGAGCAGGTAAAATAAAAAAAATTAAAACTGACCAAGCAGGATTAACATAAATGTTCCTTGCACGTTATAGTTGTACTCGAGTGATGTAGCTGAGTTTGAGGAACTGTCAGAGGCTGAATCCACAGCTTTTCCAGTGTTTTCCGGTGTTTCTGGTTTAGCTCATGCCAACTTAGGATTTAAATCCAGATACAGATAGTGGCATTGCGTTACATGCCAGTAAGTAGGTGGAGTCATCATATTTGATATCAGATGTGTAACTGCATCGTGGTAGCAAAAACATGCCCGGACTGCTGCTTTCTCTATCTTTTCCAAACTTTCTTAGGAAGTGTGCGTGTTATTTGCTGTTTACCTAGCTCGTGCTAAAATCCACAGTTCATGTAGCTTTAAGAAAAGGAAGTTCAGCATCAGCTCAAGTGTGCAAATATAAGGAGGTTTCATCTCAAAGTTGGTTTAATGACAGGGAATTATGTCACGTTTAAGTGCTTTTTTTCATAAAGCCTTAGGCAGAAGGATCAGCTATGTGAACTTCACATCTACACTCATAGATTAAAGTTTGTTGTTGATGTTTAATTCCTTGCACAGGCAACCATTAGGGTGTGGGAAATAGTTAATAAACCACTGTCTGTTCTGCAATGTGTGAATTTTACACTACATCAACCACTGTTCCGTGTCAGTCTTGATGGGATTTTCACTATCACTGCTAGGGCTGGGCAATATGACATTAGAATATCAGTTTTGAGATTAAAAAAAAAAAGGACTGGCTGCTGCTGAGGATCAGTGAGATTACTGTGGATGGTACCACTTACAAACCATAAAGATGACTTAGGACTGCAGTTGATACGAACAGTTTTGCTACAATGGCTTAGGACCGCGATTGCTACGATAGCGTTAGGACTGCAGTTGCAACACACAGTTTTGCACTCAAGTGTCCTTCCATGAACAGTTAATATAGCTAACGTCAACAAAATAGATTTTATGTTAAAACTATAATGAATTCAGAAATAACTCTGATGCTCATATTGAAAGGTTTCTGATAAGCACAAGTTCCTGGTTACACAATTGCCCTTTTTGATTATATAGTATACAGTTAGAGAAGGGAATTATTTACAATCGCACTATCCGGTGTCACCCAGATGAGGATGGGTTCCCATTTGAGTCTGGTTCCTCTTAAGGTTTCTTCCTCATATCGTCTCAGGGACTTGTTCCTTGCCATCGTTGCCTCTGGCTTGCACATTAGAGATAAATTTATAGATTAAAATTTATATCCGGAATTTATTTATTTCTGTAAAACTGCTTTGTGACAATGTCTGTTGTTAAAAGCACTATACAGATAAAATACTTTTCTGAGATATCACAGGTATCATCAGTATTTTATAACAATTACAAACGCTGATTGGAAGCAGCTGATCAGATTGGACTGAATTATTAAAATTATGTACTGTGTACTGCTGGTTAGCAGACCTGTGTATCATAGAAATGTCTTCAAGTATCAGGATATGTCACTCCTACTACCTGTTCTGGAAGAACAATGACTCCAGGGGCCAGGATTAGACTCACCATCAGAACATTAAGTTCTGTTTCGAAGAGGATTTAGTAACTAATAGAGACTGTCTGCCACGCAATAGCATGTTTTACATCACTGTGATTGTGCATAGCCACAGAGACCTTACCGCCATTCTTTAAGCCCTATTCATACTGCAGGCGCTACTACTGTCATTCCATTTCCATCTGGCTTGTCAACATTGTAGTTTGTCTTTCACGCCACCACTTAAAGAATTCTTGCCTGCTGCTTTCTGATTATTTTAGTTCCACCTGGGTCTTTCTTTGGCATGGGACATGATCACTTTGTCTCCATAGTGTCTTTACTAAGACAAAATAAAGCCAATGAGCAGAGTCTAATACCACATACTATTTAATTACCTGCTGTACTAACTGCAATGCATGTAATCTTAAAGTGTGACCTTTGCACAACACAATATCATGATTACAGTGTTCTAATAAATAAACAGCATGTGCAGTAAACTTCTATGTTTGTAAGAACCTAATTATTAGGTTTATTCTTAACCATCTAGATGCAGAAGTTTTATCAGAGAGGAGACATGAAGATTTTTACTGTATTTACAATACAGTTTTTTTTTCATGATTTTTTAAATTATATGTTAATAATTTCTGTTCATTGCTCGCTCATTGCAGATTATACATTTTTTTAGATGATGGTATATCCATTTTGAGCCAAAATAAGAACTTTTGCCATTAGGTACATACAATAATTAATATACAAGCAGGAAGCAATACATAAAAAATAAATAAATAAGCAAGCAGGTAACTAAGTTGCTTGCTTCTCAACGACAGATTTGCTTTGCAACTCTGCAAATGATTGTTCAAAGCTTGAATTTTCAGAGCATAATGGTCTGACCCACTCAGAATTTAATTAAATCATTCTGCCTTTTTGTAGGGAACAGCCATGGTCCATTAACTAATATCATTTCTATATGACAATACATTTCTATATATCATTTCTATATGACAATACTATATGCAAAGTAATTAATGCTTTGTAAAAGTTAGGTTATATAAGAATTTTTGGTTTAGAGCCTGCCTCTGCTCTGCATTTTCATTCCCCATGGATATTTTTCCTTTCTAGAGATTGTACTGTAAATCATGTACAGCATATTATTATAACCAATAACTGCATGTTATATGAAAGTATACTATACTTTATAAGGTTATTACTTGCTTCTATGCATATGAGCAATACAAAGGTGAAATCCGCAACAGCAAATCATAGGCTGCAGTTTAGGATATCAGTAGTGTTGGATTGAATGACCCTTAGAGGCAGAGGGACAACATCGATCACCTTTACATTCCAATTATAGGAAAATCAATGCGGCAGGGACCGATGGACTGATTGGACTGTGTTCAGTGTGCTCAGGTTGTTCCACTGCCTTTGGCATTGCATTTTATTTCTTTAGTTCAGTTATACTTTGTAATTCATGCATGGAGAAATTGGTTTAGTCTGTGAAAAGACTAAATAAAGAGACAAAATATAGAGGGTTTGGTTGTAAGTGATTAAAACAATGGTGTGAAAGTGTTTGACTGTTTGAGTCGATCCTAATCTGGCACTGCAGAAGGTGTGTGTTTCCTGTGGTACTACAGTAAAGCTTCAGATGGACCTGGTCTTTCAGCTTTCTCATTGTCTTGACCAGTTACAGTATACACACATTTGATTGGTTAATTAAGTGGTCTCAATCGAGCCGTATATAGCACTGTATACAGTGCATTCAGAAAGTATTCAGAGTATTATCTATATTATGATAATTATTGCTTTTAATTATATGCTTTAAATTATTTTTTTCCAGATCAATCTACACGCCATACCCCATAATGACAAAGCAAAAACCAGATTTGTGATATTGTGCAATTTTAGCTTATTTGTGTGCTAGCTTCTGTAATTAACCTGATGAATGATGACAAGCAATGTAGTACAAGAACTGAATAAACAGCACTGCGTGCACGTGTCAATGTATGTAATGACTATATGTTATGTAATGTATGTAATGTAATGTATGTAATGACAATGTAAACCTGTGTGATGGGCTACATAGTGTATATTAAGATGATGATCTAAAATGGGGACCTTCATTTGTTCTTTAGATTGGAACGGTAACTGTAGCTAATATAAGTGCATAACTTGTAAGTATAACATCCTGCCTTTCTTTGCCTCAGGTGATGGAAACCCAAAGGAAAGCAGTCCCTTCATCAACTCTGACAACGACAAGGGCAGCCTCTACGATGGCAAAAACATGGCACTGTTTGAGGTACTCTATCCATTTAGTCTAGCTAATAACGAGGATTTCCTCATTCATTTGGAAATCATTCTTAATATGTTAAAATGTGCTAGAATGTTGATATGTACTTACAGTTATTTTTGTGTTATAAAAAAAATAGGCTGGTGAACAACCTGCATTTTTGATATTGCAGTTGTATTGTGTTGTGTCTTTGCATCACATCTCTTTTGATTTTGGACAAGTTACTATCAGGCCTCTAGCTTCTGATTTCCTCCGAGTGCCAGTGTTTCATAGTTGTAATCTTTGGCACATAATATGCAGCCATGGATGGATGGATGGATGCCTTTTTTTTTTTTTGTTTAATGAATAAAATGTATGTGTTTTACACTTTATAGGAAGAGATGGACAGCAACCCAATGGTGTCATCACTTCTCAGCAAACTGGCCAATTACACCAACCTTACACAGGGGGTTCGGGAGCATGAGGAGGCAGATGAGGAGGAGGGAGCAAAGAAGAAAACTGTGAAAGTAAGTAGCACTCGCTCAGAAGGGGTCATTTTGTAGTTCATAGTAATGTGTTTCATTTTGAATTCAATTAGCCTACTGTTTATATAATTTATAAGGTTCTGCACTCAAATCTTTGTGTAAATCTTTGTTTGTAGTCTCTGTCCTTCAGTGAAATAGGATCATATTAAAGTGTTTTTGTCTTCAGGTTATGTATACAGAAAACACACTCTTTTATTTTCCTCTCTTCGGTTTGTGGATGTTTTGGCACCCTTCAGTCACAGGCTTGTGTAAATGTAGATCTTGTTCCTCTTATGAAAAATTACAATAACAAAAAACATTCCTGAATGGAGATTTTATGGTGATACTTAGAACATGTTGCAAAGCAAACACTCCCTTACAATTTGTAATAATATTTAGAATGATAGCTTATGGTCCCTGGAGGACTAGTGGTCAGGCCACAGTGCTCTCACCGCTGCGGCCCGGGTTCGATTCCCAGTCATGGAATCAGGAAGGCAGCGGTGCGCTCTCAGTGCCGGTCCCAAGCCCAGATAAAATTGGGGAGGGTTGCGTCAGGAAGGGCATCCGGCATTAAAAACTGTGCCAAATCAAATATGTGGACCAATGATCCGCTATGGCGACTCCTAACAGGAACAGCCAAAAGAGGAATAACATTTAGAATGATAGTTTATGCACGCTCACATCGATCAGACAAAAATGCTTGGACCGCTAGAATTATAAATCATGTTTTGAATGCCCTACAGTTTGTTTTACCCACACACATATCTAGGGGATCGGCACAACTCTAAGCTTAATCTGCGGGCTTCTTCAACTTAACATCCTACTTTGTTTGTTATTGTTGAAACTTCAAATTAGTTGCCAAGTCATGCCATGAAAACCACACACTGGGCTCACTGCCATGTCGTGACAGTGATGAGGTTCATTGCCTTGTCATGTTTTATGCTAAGAGTGGCACGACTTCTGTTGGTTGGTCAAGCTGCAGAGAAATACACAGAAATGACCATAAGGGGTTATGACATTGCAAAATGCTTCTCACATACTGTAGATGTTAGAATGAATAAGAGCTGTGAGTTTGATGAATGGCCATAGTTGATTGGTACAACTACTTTGATGGTACATGGACTTAAAGACACCCTTAGGTCCTTTAGGATACACTATTTGGAGGTAGGAATGTACGTGACATTGGTTTACTCTAAGCTATTATAGCTACTATAGCTAGCCCACTATTAAACCTACTTGTCTGCTGGGCAACTAGGAATAAAATAGTAATAGCCCGGATATGAAATCTGCCTATCCTGGGTTCCCAGGCTACTGAATGTTCCACCCCTGATCAAGTAACTACTAGTGTTGATTTCTGTTTTTCTTTGTGTTTTCCTCAATTTATTCTATACCATAAAGAAATACTTACTTACACCTATTAACTATATATGTAAAATTATAAGTTGTGGTCACAATTCAGAAGTCCAAAATAGTTTCACAATACTTTCAGTATTGCATTACAATGACTTGACTTACAGTGTTACTGCAATCCTCTCAAAATGAATGCCTCTTCGAGTTTGTATTCCGTTATCATTGCTTATTTTAATCAACGGTGTGAAAAGAGTTTGTGTTTTGTGCTTCTACCTCACTAAGAAAAGTCCACAGATGGGGACGTTCATGGGCGTCTACCTGCCCTGCCTTCAGAATATCCTGGGGGTCATCCTGTTTCTGCGAATGACCTGGATTGTGGGAACTGCAGGCATCCTGGAGGCCTTTATCATCGTATCCATGTGCTGCTGTTGTGTAAGTATACTCTGCTCGGAAAGTTTGCTCTAAACATGTCTTTTGAATTTTTTGTCCTGATGGATTGTAAAATTTTGAGTTGTGCCACAAGCCATAAGGGGTTAAATTTGGATGTTTTTGCATGTTACATAATAAATGTTTTATTCTTTTTGGAAGAATTGAAACATTACTTTTCACTGAGATTGTGTACAATAGGAACAAAGAAAAGAGAAGCTGTATGTGAGAGAATAAGTAAATGGAAGTTTAGTCTGCCTTCCTCTACAAACGGAGCTCTAGCATTTTATGCCTCTTGGCAGCTTGGTGTGTAATCTTCAGTGCTTGGGACGCTGAAACAGGTGTATATTTATAACACAGAGCAGACAATGGGATCAGGGAACACTTACTTACAAGTGTGGCAATGCGCTTCCTGTCTTTGTGTCAGTGTCCAGATTTCACTTTTGGAGGAATGCTTAGTTACAAAAATATATACTGAGTTACTTCTGCACTGTGTTGTGCCATTGCCAGGTCAAAAAAATGTCATATAATTAAATGCAATGAAGGTTCCTCTGATTGCATCATATCTTATTTTATATGGCAGCTGATTTTAAGACAAGTTGTTAAAATAAATTCTCAGAGAAAGGTTGAAGAGTTAGTCACATTGCCCAGCTTGCATTGCTGTCACAGTGTGTATGACATTCTCTGTCGAGGTTGACTGATTCACATTACATTGATATGATTCTGCCTGCTCTGAATACTATAGTCCTGGTATTAATATTTTGCTTACAGTGGCTCTAAGGGAAATTTCAAAGCTCAAATGATTCCTAGTCATTTTTACTGATTGATAATGCATGTGTAACAGCATAATGTGCATTTTTTATTCAGCAGATGTTATTTGAATGTGATGAATAGATCAGACAGTTTATTACTCCTCATAGTGTTTGCCAGAGATCATTGAATCGTTCATTCAAGCAGTGCTCTTGCAATCACTAAGCTGCTGTTTGAGGTAATGGACCAGTAAGTGGCTTTAGGGCAGCTTTTGGACTATGACTGAGATTGAAGCAGCTGAAGGGATTTATACCGATCATTTGTCCACCTTAGCTCAAGGACACTAGAACACAGAGGTGTGTTAGGTAATAGTGACAGAATTCTCCTTAAAAAGCAATTAAATGTTTGCGAAGTGCTAATTCCTCTTTTACAACAGCTAAGTACTTTTAAAAACACTTTTAACAACATTTGGTGAAGTTGTCCTCACATCTTAGAGGAGAATAAAAAAGGCAGTTTAGAGGATTAACTCTGGTCTCTGTGGCAGCCAGGCTCTGTGAATGTCAGAAATTATATGGACCAATAATATATAAGCAATTACAACAAAAAGACATTTCTACTTTCATTTCTACTTCCGTGCAAGTCATGTTGCCTGTCCTTAGAGAAAGCTTCATTCCTGCACTAGCTTGCAGGTGTTCTAGCCTATACTCTGGGCCCAAAAAATAGGCCAAGGTTATTTTAACACACAAAAGTTTTGCAGACTAGGACTCCCAAGTGGTGCAACAAAAAAGCATTCACCCTCTCACCAGGAGATCATGAGTTCAACTCTGGAACACAAAAAAAATTTGGGGTTTTCTAAATATTTACATGTGGTTTAGGGTGTGGCTTTGGAAGAAACACAAAAGGAGAGAATTGTATTTGTAAGGATTTCGAGTTTCAAAATAGCTTGCTTCACTTCATTTCTACCACAGTTGCTGATTATACCTTTAATGTACTATTTTTTGAAGCAGCTCCACTCAAGTCTGACCCAGTTATCCTTGAGGCCGTCCTTTGTCAATTGAGTCTACACTCTTTTCTAAAGTGTTCTGCTCTATTGTTTCTTACAGACAATGCTCACAGCCATATCTATGAGTGCCATTGCTACAAATGGAGTAGTTCCAGGTGAGGTGGCATTATTTTCTTAGTCATCACTATGGCCACTTTTGTTTAGTACACACTCATAACAACAAGGAATTATATGGACCACTTCAGACTTTATATGCAAATGTTTATGACTACTGTTTTCCCTGTCTCTGTTTTCTCATCATAGCCGGTGGATCGTATTACATGATCTCTAGGTCTCTGGGCCCAGAGTTTGGAGGAGCTGTAGGACTCTGTTTCTATTTGGGTACCACATTTGCTGGAGCCATGTACATCCTTGGTACTATTGAGATTCTTCTGGTGAGTTCTGTGTGAACGCATTAGTTTTATGGCCGGGTCTACGGTCAGGCTATTACATAAAGTGGCAGAATTACCCGGACCCTCCTGGGTCCTGGGATAAAATATGAGACAGGACGAAAGAAAATAAAAAGAAAGCCATTTAACTTAAGTTGTAGGGAGCTACCTACCCTATTTACAAACCAAAAGAAAGAAAATATAGCAACTTCCCTCACTTCTTAACTAAAAAACAGGAGAAAAATATTACACAGAACAAGCTACTCCATCTAATTTATTTACAGTAATATACAAATATATAAAATATGTAGGATGTTTAGTAGTTACACCTCACTCCAATACGTGCTTATTGCTACACACTACAGTCACAAGACAACAGTCAGCTGCGAGCTAGACAACACCATCTAACAGCCGAAGTGCGAGCGACCAGGTCTGGCCTGGCCGCTTCTGCTCAAGGAAAGTCTGGGAACAAGGAAAGCGTCGGAAACCCACACCAGAAGCAAACGCGCCCCCTACTTCCTTTCACAGTCTTTGTTATATGGGCAGCTTCCCCTGTTCCTAGCCAATCAAAACATTGGCCTGTAATTAAAAGAACACACCCAAACACCTACAAGAAGAGAGAGCAGACAGTCATTCAATCCAAGTTACAAATACGACCCCTAGAGTCATAACATTAGTTTCTCCTATTTTGTCCTTTACCCTGAAAAGAATTTATTAAAATACTGAAGTCATTCCCGGTTTGCATGAAGTCCTCAGTGTATGGCTAAAAGTACCTTTTATCTACGTGCAGCTTAATAAACTCTTAACTTAATTACTGGCTAGATCAGGTTGACATTTTAATTGTCTATTGTTTATAATCCAGACCTACATAGTGCCCAGTGCTGCCATCTTTAAGGCAGAGGAGAAGGAGCTTGAAGCAGAGGCCATGCTGAACAACATGCGAGTGTACGGCACTTGCTGCCTAGCCCTGATGGCGCTGGTGGTGTTTGTGGGTGTGAAGTATGTCAATAAGCTAGCACTTGTCTTCCTGGCCTGCGTCATCCTCTCTATTCTGGCCATCTATGCTGGAGTCATCAAGACCATCTTCGAGCCTCCAGTCTTTCCGTGAGTGACAAAGTGCAAGCTTTATCTGCTGACAATACGTCTTGTTGTTTTCCTTTTGTCTAACCAAGTTTTTCAGGTTTATTGCTTGGAAAAAAAAAAAGGCTATGCGAGTGGATGGAATTTTTGATCTCATTTCAGTGGTTTCTAAAAATGGTAGAGACACTTAGGCCAGGTGTGTGGGTTTATTAAAGATGGACTCAGTAAATGCCATTCTCTGTAATTATGCAAGCGCTAAAGCACATCAGGGTGTAGTGTTATGGGAAAATAATCAACATCGGGTTTTCATGTTACTGAGCAACCAGAAAGTCCCTGTTCTGTAGACTCCTGTGGTGGAAAACTTTCAGACTTACAAAGTTCTGATACTCAATATGCCTTCATAAATTTACAGAAAACTTCACCTTATTAATGGTTAGATATTATTCCAATGTTATTCCTTTGTTAAATAACATGTTTTTTAATCCATTTAGATTAGTTTGCATGGTCCATTTCCCATCCAAGTCCCTGTGAATTAGCTGTTACTATAGAAAGAATAACGTATTAAAATTCTATTTAATATGAACTCTACTGTCAGAACTGCTGTTATAGAAAGTTAATTAACACTTTCCGATCAATCAGATTTGAAAATTTGACAGTGCTGTGGTATAAATGATATTACCCTGATGCCTTGTACACAATATGATATGCTCCATATTTCTGGTGTCTGATTGGGAAGTTTTAGAAGTTATAATTGGAGCCCAGGATGTGGAAATGACCCATTTAGCCTGTTATTATTCAGGAAGCTAGTTTATAATGTAAATGGACTTCTTACATAGTCTACAGTCTGGTACTCATATTACTTTGTTTTTTTTTCCACATAAGATTGTTTTGAGCAGAGAACACAGGTGAGCTGCATCTGTGGAACTATAAATAACAATGTATGAAATTTGCTGATATCAGGTAGAACATTAGGCCTGTATAATTTACATGAATGAATGTTTCTATTTAGGGACCACAGTAAGCCAGATTGCACTTTACGATCCAAATAATGTAACACTATACTGATCATATAACTATCTGTGCCTAAAACCTTGTTATTGATTGATTGCTTTCTGAAGGGTCTGCTTGCTGGGAAACCGCACACTCCAAAACCAAGACTTTGACAAGTGCTTAAAGACTGAGATCATCGACAACGTTACTGTGACCACAAAGCTGTGGTCTCTATTCTGTGACACTCCTTATCTCAATGCTACCTGCGATGAGTATTTCCGAAAAAACAACGTCACAGAAGTGCAGGGTATTCCTGGCCTCACCAGTGGCGTCATCTCAGGTGAGGGACGATCACTCGGATACGAAGCATTGCGTAGACAGGCCCATGTAAATCTCACTCAAACTCTTGGTTACTTGCTTATTACATGCTCTTACATTTAGCACGGAGAAGCGTAGAGTAGAGTAGTAGAGTACCATTTGCTATGTAATGTAGGCTGTATTCATATGAAAGCTCAGGAAAAGTATTTTTCAGTGATATCAGTGTTTACTTGCTTACAGTAGCCTAACTATAAAAGTGTTGAGCTTATCTACTGTATCTTGGACCTAAATAACTTCTCAGTACATGTATGATGGTCTGGGAAAACCCATAGGATGTCGTCGCAGCTGAATTTTAGCAATCAGACAAAAATTCAAGTTTTGGTCACGGGATGTGGTTTCTAAAGTGGTAGAAACACTTGGGCCAGGTGTGTGGATTTATTAAAGATGGACTCAGTAAATTCTCTGTAACTGTGCAAGCACTAAAGCACATCAGGGTGTAGTGTTATGGGAAAGTAATTTACACCGGGTTTTCATGTTACTGAGAAATCAAAGTCCCCTGTTAGAAAACTTTCAGTGCTGATACTCAATATGCCTTCATAAATTTACAGAAAACTTCACCTTATCAATGGTTAGATATTTTCTTTGTTAAATAACGTTTTTTGTTTGGCCCATTTTCCATCCAAGTCCCTGTGAATTAGCTTTTACTATAGAAAGAATAACATATTAGAATGAGCACATTAATTATAAACCTGTTATTTGCCTTGCAGCCGTCTCTACTGCCCGAACTGCTTGTAGAAAGTTAATTAACGTTTCCAATCAATCAGATTAGAGAATTTCTGTTTTTTCTGTCTAGAACATACTGTACTTTGGCACATCTGCTTTAAGAAACCATAAATATATATTTCACCCAATTGACATGGACATGTTTTTTTTTTACTGTATTTTTTTCAGGTTGTTCAAGTTTTTTTTTTTTTTTTTTTTTTCTTTTTCAGGTTGTTCAATACTATCCAGTTGTTGGTTACCTACATAGTGAACCAGACATAAGCCTAAACAATTCGCTTTGTAATCAGATACTGCTATCAAAATATCTATGATGCTCTTGCACCACAGTCGAAATAAAAACTGCTGTTTCTCTCTTTTCACTTTTGGGTGTAACCAGAGTGAAAGAGAAACGTATTTCTATTCAGGAAACCTGTAGTTTGCCATATGAAAGGCACCAGCAATGTGACTTTCAATTCACTTTCTTTAGACATAACCCCACTTTTTTAAATGTATGTTATGCTTGTAAATGCCTGTGGAGTGATTCTTTTTAAAGCACTGTAACATTCATGGAGCTTGCTGTAGCATTAATGGTGGTTTCTGTCTGAGCAGAGAACATGTGGTCGAGCTACGGCCCTGCTGGAATGCTGGTGGAGAAAAAGATCGAGTCAGTGGCAGCGTCTGAATCCACTCAGGGCACCTCCTTTCCCTATGTGCTCAATGACATGGCCACCTTCTTCACTCTACTGGTGGGCATCTATTTTCCTTCAGTCACTGGTAAGGGCACTCTCACCTCTCCCTTACCTTTCTTTTCTCCCTTTTGTTTTTTTTTTTCTTCTGTTCTTTCAGGTTTTTTTCCACTACTTGTATAATACACTGTGTTCTTTAGCTGTGTAGTCCTCAGGAAGGCAGGTTACTGCTAGCCCAGTTCTGCCCACTTGTATTTAATCTCTGTTCTTGCCTGGTGGCTTGCGTGTATCTAACCACACATAGACAGTCAGGGAGCCAGCATGAAGATCATGCTTATCTGTTCACTTCAGCTGGAAATGTCTCATGCCAGTTTTTTTTTTCCCTCAGAGGCCTCATGCCTGCTCGCTGTAACACAATAGTGCTCATGTCAGCACTGACGGAAAATTTCCGCGCTTCCTTAAAATATATAAAACAATGAGGTATATGAAAGTGTATAAAAAAAGGTATATAAAAAGTGTATATGGTTAACCAGGGGAATATATTTATGCGAATACACAATTAAAACTGAACATTAGCTATATCCAAAAAAAAAGTAATACAATTTGATAAATAAAAACATTACACATAAAACATAAAAACATATTTTAAAGCATTTTTGAAAGCATGTTTTTTTTTGTTCTCTCTTCATTTTCCAGGGATCATGGCTGGATCCAACCGCTCTGGAGATTTGCGGGATGCACAGAGGTCCATTCCCATAGGAACCATTCTTGCCATAGCAACTACTACCTTCATCTGTATCCTTAATGTGGTCCCTATGGCTTTAGAATATTAGTCTCTGTAGAGTTTCTGTGTAGTTTTCTTCTTAAGTCTGCCTTAAAGGCTTTCTTAAGTCTTTTTAATTGATTACTGTAATCTACAGGATGTACAGGATGATGTAGTTACAAATAACTTTTATATTTTTTCAAGTAAATAATGTTCACTTGATCTTATTTTTTTATTTACTTTTTTTATTTGAACATTCTCTTAACTATGTAATTTAGACCTCTCTTGTGTGGTGCTCTTCGGTGCCTGCATTGAAGGAGCGGTCCTCCGAGACAAGTGAGTACTAGAACTGGCAAGGATTAATTAACAGTTGAAAGTTTATGTAGTCTTTAATGACTTACAGTCAGGTATGAAGCAATAAATGTGCTTCATAAAGACTCGTGTCAAAATTTATCTGTGGAGACTGCTCTAAATATAAAATAATAAATATAAAATAAATATAAGACTTGAAATTCTAGCTAAAAATATGCGTCTCTTATCAGGTTCGGAGACTCCGTGAAGAAGAACTTAGTGATTGGTACTTTATCATGGCCCTCTCCATGGGTGATTGTGATTGGTTCGTTCTTCTCCTGCTGCGGGGCCGGTCTGCAGAGTCTCACCGGAGCTCCTCGGCTGCTGCAGGCCATCGCTCGAGATGGCATCGTGCCTTTCTTGGAGGTAACACTGACACACACACTTGCTTTATTTCTGGCTCATGTAAAGTTTTGCGTAATTATAACTTTCTGTGTGGTGGGTTATAGAGCTTGCTATATTTATAGGCTTAGCTCACATCAATTCTCATAGTCATTCCTGTACCTCAACCCAGGAAGTCTTTTTAAATTATACTGTTTTAAATTATACATTTTAAATTATAATGTTATTATTTTAAAAAAAAAATTCAAACAATAACATTGGCATTATTACAAAATTTAAATCTGATGCACATTATACTTAACACTCACATGTATCTATGCTTTGTCCTTGCATCACTGTAAGCTTAGATATAAATATATGTATTATATAATGAATTGTATTACATAACATTTAAATAAAAATACAAAATAGCAACACAACAGTCTAAGAAAAAACCGTAGTGTGCAATATTGGCAAGCAATTAATCTGGCTAGTCTGGCTAATCTGGCCAGACGCAAAATGAAGCTGCTCAGCTCTGCTTTTTTTTTTTTTCCCTTTGTATAGTTTCTTCAAATTGTATAGTATCGTATAGTGTACAGTATAGTATAGCAGAGGACATTTAAAGGGCCAATGGAAGTTAAATCTAGTCCAAATTGCCTCACATGCAGAAGAACGCTATAAAAATAAAAACTGTTTCTTTATGTTTAATGTTTAATTGTTTATCAGTTATGTTTCTGGATTAAGAATTAAGAATTTTAATCTTAATGAATAGCTGACTATTTGTGGATAAGTTAGGGACAAGTTTGGCATCAAAACTGTGTGTCTAACTTGTTCTATTGTACGGGAAGGACATTATTTCCCTTTTCAATCAGAGCATCTCCAGGCAATCCACAGCAATCTGTATATAGAACAGGGCAGCAGATATTCTCCAAATGTTGAGGAATGTTGCTTTCTCAAGATAGAGATCATTTGATAGTTATTTCCCTTAAAGTAATCATAACCAATTCAAAGGAAACGTCATAGAAACACAGTGAAACAGTTTGCAAGTGGAGATGTAGCATTTAATGAGTAGCTGAAAACATATTCCACGTTGTTGGTCCTGTTTTCAGGTTTTTGGGTATGGAAAAGCGAATGGGGAACCTACATGGGCCCTGCTGCTTACTGCTGGTATCTGTGAAATCGGCATTCTCATCGCCTCACTGGATGCTGTGGCTCCCATCCTGTCCATGTGAGTGGGGCTGTCTTTCTATCGCTCCTTATCCCATTTGTTCATTTATAGTGCCATAATAGTACTTGCTATTAGTCATATTTTTTCCTTTTCTTTACTCTATCATTTGCTACTTTCTCACTCATTTTCACGATGTTTTTTTCCCTCTTGTCTTTCCCTACGCTTTTTTCATTGAGCCCTCATTATTGTACTGCATTTCCTGCTCTTTTCTAGCACTAGGACACCTGTGCTTCTTCATCTCCCTTTTCTCTTCTCATCTAATTCAACCTGAATTCACTTATCCCCACATCTGACTGCATTCTCTCACCAGCTTTAATGATGATAATAACTTTAATAGACCCTCAAACCCCCTAACAACCTCTCGCTCATTATTCCCCGCTTCCTTCCTGCTCACCTATTTTTACCTTCCTTTCTTGGCTGTTTATGAAAGCTGTTTTTATGAATTATGACAGATGTGCTGCATCTTTATGTGCGTTTGTCTTCTAGGTTCTTCTTGATGTGTTACCTGTTTGTGAACCTGGCCTGTGCTCTTCAGACCCTCCTGCGCACCCCCAACTGGAGGCCTCGCTTCAAGTACTATCACTGGTGAGCACAGAGCCTAGGTCAAACTCGCCTCACTCGTGTTGGATTGTGTTGGTCCATTATCAGTGTAGGTACTATTCTTAGATTATCCAAGTAAACCAAGTGAACAAGAGCTAATTACCCTCCCAGGGGTCAGTGACCTCTGACAGTTGTTTTGATCATCATGGCAGCCAGGCATGGAAACCTGCTCAGCTCCTATAAGCTACTCCAATTACAGAGTCTCAAATCTCTCCGAGGACACACTCTTTAAGGATACGCACATTGGTCCTTGACGACGTATCAGGGCAGTTCTAGTGCAGAGGAAGTGGAGGTTCTTTAGGGCTAAAGGCACACAGCCTGCCTACTGCCATTGCTTCAGCGTTGGCAAGTGCTTTGTCTATGGCCACTCCCCTTTCCTCCAAGCCTGCTGGGTAAATCCCATTAACAACTCATGTTCTGATCACACTAGGCCCTAGTGCCATTCCCTCATGCAAATACAAACAACACTCTGAGATTATAAGGAGTATGTGCAGACAAATTCATCAAGGGTTTGTGTTGTTAAAGGTGCCATATGTAATGTTTAAAAGCGTTTCAAGACCTGTACTACTCATATTATTTCAAAGATACCTTGAAAAACTGTGGTTTAGAATATTGATAAGCACTTATTCTGGTTAGTTTCTATTCTCCTTTATTCTATTTCAATATTTATTTCTGTTCTCTTCTATTTAAAATTTACTGACCCAGAAATTAGCTCTGCCCCTACATGGAAAGTTGAGCTTCTCAATTCTGCTTTTTTTCTTTTAAAAGGCCATTTGTAAGACTTACATAGTGTCAACCGAAGGTATCTAAAAACAACAAACCTTGTCAGTGTGTCAACTGCTCACTTTTACCTCTTAAACAGCTGTGTTTCTGAATAGAATTTAAATCTTAATATTGAATAGCTGTCTATTTTTTTCATAGATCATGTATAGATTTGGCATCAACCTGCATGTCAACCCTTAATATATGGTGTAGACCCAAGGTTCATAACTTAAATCTAATGCCAGTTTTAATAAAAGTGTTCTGTGAGAGGAAATTTATGGAATAAAAAGCTCTTTAGTTTTATTGTACACATATAAATATATAAATATGTAAATAATGAGGCTGATATTTAATAGTTCATTAAGTTCAAAAGTTGAGAAACACTGACATAGACTATTCTAAAATATTATAAAAACAGGTCCTGGTAGGTGACTAGTCAGGATTATTTTAAAGTAACCCCAACAAGATAACAACAGTTCTTTGTTTGAGTTGAAGACAAGCTCTTACGTCTCCTTCTTATCCAACAGGACACTATCTTTCCTAGGAATGAGCCTGTGTCTTGCCCTGATGTTTATTTCCTCTTGGTACTATGCCTTGGTGGCCATGGTCATCGCTGGTTGTATCTACAAATACATCGAATACAGAGGGTAAGCTCAGCGGAATGGTGCTAAAAGCACAGGTGTGACCGGCATGTCCAGATCAACAGCACTGCATGTGTAGGCGTATAAGCTGATTGGCTTTTCTGAGTGGTTTTATGTGACATGGAAGTGCTCAAGAAGTGTTACACAGAAGTAAACAACTAATCTCCGGCTCCAATATGTGTGCATTCGTGTGTATACAGAGCTGAGAAGGAGTGGGGCGATGGCATCCGTGGACTGTCGCTCAATGCAGCTCGTTACGCTCTCATTCGTCTGGAGGAAGCACCACCGCACACTAAAAACTGGAGGTGAGAATTCTAGTGTCTATATATCATATTTCTAAAATTCATATGGAGGCATAATATTTTAATCTGATTTCTCTTTACTCCGCTACTCAGATTATAGTGTCCTCATTTCTCACTAGTATAATCCGAAAACAATTACTATTTGATTTGCCTCAGGACCTTGCTAATCCCACACTGAATAAATTACCTGCCCTTACAGTGAATCATCCAACCCTTAGCAGACTGTGGTTGAAAACGCTGAGGCCAAATCTCTTTCTCCTTCTCGGTCCAACTATCCAAGGGTTGCCGTAATCTGACGCCAAGAAAACAAGAACTCATAGTGCCATCTGTCCGAGCGGGCAGAACGTCATGTGTTGAAACGAAACCAGTGCCCTTCTACACTCTCATTGTTGCTTAAGCCTCTTAAGCTTAATGCCAGTGTGTCACTGCAGGCAGATTAAATTTGCTGACCTGTGTATCAGTTCTTAATAAAACGCTATTACTCTTACTATTGCAACTCAAGATTATTTAACCTATATGCTTCTACATGTCCAAACTATTAGAAATGTTACATTTTTACTGTATATAGTAACTACACTGACAACAGTATAAATATTTATTTAACTTTATATTAACTAAATATTTAATTATTTTTATTTAACATGAGCCAGTGTAAATATTTAACTGCTATTACAGTACAAGATTGAGGAGCAGCAGTGTGGAGTTTCATGAGTATGCCAGCCTGTGAAATTCATGTTGTTAAAAACAAGAAAAAGCAGGTTTATTTTCACTGTCGGAAATAAAGGAACTTTGTATAAAAAACAAGACAGTGCGGTGACGTAGCGCATAGCTCCGCTGCCTCTTAGCTCCAGGCTCTTGGGTTCAATCCTGAGCTCAGGTTACTGCTTGTGCAGAGTTTTGCATGTTCTCTGCATGTTTGCATGGGTTTCCTCACAGTTCTCTGGAATAGTCTGTTAAAAAAACATGCAGGTAGGCAGATTGGATATGCTAAATTGCCCCTAGTGTGTGAATGTGTGTGTGATTGTGTGTATGAGTGGTGCCCTGGGTGCCCTGGAATGGACTGCCGTCCCATTCAGGGTGAATTCTCCCACCTTGCACCCAGTATTCCTGGGATAGGCTTTCGAGCCAAGATCCATCTCGACCCTGCTCAGTGATTCTTAGGTTCCAATAAAATACCTAAATCAAGGTCCACTACAATTATGTTCCTTATAACTAAAGGTACAAACATGGACCATTCAGGGGAACCACCTCAGTGACAACAAGTTCAGTCACATTTTCAAGAGTTATTAATGATAATTCTTGATTCTGCTCCTAATAGAGCCACAAGAGAGGCGGCAGAGGTCTACTGCAGACTCTTTAAGGTGTTCCTTACCTGAAAACACTCCTAACTTTCACCATAGAGCAGGATTATAAATCATTATTCTTCTGAAACTGTATACTATAAAGTGCACTGAAAGGATGTTCAGTATGAGTGTATTGCGAATAAGATTCCTAGGATGAGCAGAGTAAAGCCCTTATGATCACAGCAGCAGATCTTAAGTCTATGCCTCTTCAAAGCACCATATAAGAATACAAGCAAAACAAAACCTCAGAGAAATAACTGAGAACTGACGTTTTCTGTACATCATCCCTTTCTCCCCTGCTGTCATGTTTAAGACCTCAGTTGCTGGTGCTGCTGAAACTGGACTCGGAGTTAAAAGTGAAGCACCCTCGTCTCCTCTCCCTCACCACACAGCTGAAGGCAGGTAAAGGGCTCACCATTGTGGGCTCTGTGCTGGAAGGTACATACCTCACCAAGGATACAGAAGCCAAGAAAGCCGAACAAGTAAGACCACACCTCTACTCAATAATGGCTGCATGTATTAAGCAGCATGACTATAAGATTTAACTACCATACTACTTTCATTATCTAATAAGTTAAAATGAATTTACTCTGGGGTACAGTGTATTATAGCACCGGAAAAAATGTCCTCTGCAGGTCCCAGAATTCAATTTTTAGAAGGTTGACGTGTCATGGAGTATAAATCATGAGGAGACACTGACATCTAGTGGCATTAAGAAGAACTGTAGATGTATTCAAATGGTTAGATGTGTTGAGGTCTACGTATCTAACAAATAAACTGCAGGGTTTTTTTTATTATTAATGTTTTAAACACCATATTTCTTTAATATCATGAATTTCCATGTTTCTTTAATACTGTCTTATCTAAAGCTATAGAGTGTCTTATACACAGTGAATTCTGTTATATTTTGAATTCTGATTGGTCAGAACGTGTTGATTAATTCTCAGCAACAGCACAGCTCTGATAGTAGTGCCGGCTATAATTCAAATCACAGATTTATATTAATGTGCTGGTTTGAATGCTATTTTTTATATTAACCACGTAGATAGGGACTTGTATTGCAGATACTCAACATAAATAGATTTTAAAAAGTGTGTAATTGTTGACACTGACCTTTTCTTTAGTACATAAACTGTTGTTAGCGTTGGGAAATTACTGTAGTATAAGAGCAATTGGCAGATAAGCAGCTTCAGGGTGCTAACAGTAACTTCCCTTTTTGCACAGGAGCCGCATTGCACCACCACGTCATTGATTATTTTACAATAACAGTATGCCTCCAAGTGTTTTATTCCTTAATTATAATATCAGTTTATTCTGCTGTTCTTATCACAAAACAAACAGTACTTAAGGTGAAGCAATAAAGACAAGTGAGATGAAGTACAAACATTCTGATAAGATAATTTAAGTTTATCTAAATTGGATTTTTTTTTTTTTTTGTACATTGTAGAACATTAAAGTAGCCATGGCTGCAGAAAAGACCAAAGGCTTCTGTCACGTGGTGGTGACGTCCAACCTGCGTGATGGCATCTCACACCTAATTCAGTCAGCCGGACTCGGGGGCATGAAGCACAACACAGTGCTGATGGCATGGCCGAGCTCCTGGAAACAGTCCAATGACCCTCTGTCATGGAAGAACTTCATTGGTTAGTCTCAAAATCTATTTTTTGGTCAAGATTATACATAGTTTATTCTGTAAAACAAATATATATATATATATATATATATATATATATATTTATATATTTATATATATATATATATATATATATATATTTATATATATGTGTGTGGGTGTGCATATATATATATATATATATATATATATATATATATATATATATATATATATATATATATATAGTACTGTGCAAAAGTCTTAGGCATATGCAAAGAAATGCTGTAGAGCAAAGATGTCTTCAAAAATAATGAAAGTAAATGTTTCTACTTTAAAAAAATACTATAAAGAGCAGTAAACAGTAATAAATCAAACAACGTCAATATTTGGTTTGACGATCCTTCGCTTTTAAAAAAAAAGTCTTAGGTACTATTTGTGCAGTTTTATAAGGAAATGAGCTGTAAGTGTTACTGAGCATCTTGCAGAAGCAGCCACAGTTCTTCTGGAGACTTTGACTGTCACACTTGCTTCTTATTTTTGCAGCAAAACCCAGCAGCCTTCATTATGTTTTTTTGTCTGAAAAGTGTCTCTTATGTAATATGCTGATTTCTTTACTGACATACAAACATTTTTCTGTAACATTTAATTTTGTGCTTGAAAAGTAACATTTGTACTGAATCAATAATGTAGAAGTCATAAAATAAAAATCTATAACAAAGTTTGTACTAAAAAAAAATAGGGTGTCTAAGACTTTTGCACAGTATTGTGTGTGTGTGTGTGTGTATATATATATATATATATATATATATATATATATATATATATATATATATATATATACACATATATAAAAGACACCATACTCTACATTTTCAGCATATGTAATATAAATAACAATCCTGAAAACACTTGCTGTCTTCTTCAGAGACTGTGCGAGAGACCACAGCGGCCCATCAGGCTTTGCTGGTAGCTAAGAATGTGGACAACTTCCCTCAGCAAGAGCGGCTACGAGAAGGCACCATTGATGTTTGGTGGGTGGTTCACGATGGAGGAATGCTTATGCTGCTGCCCTTCCTGCTCCGCCAGCACAAGGTACACCAAACAAATGTCACCAGCACTAATAAAGATAGCTTAGCTAACCAATGATGGAATTTTTTCATTCGTTTGAATTAATCTCTGTCTGTTATCTTCTCCTTCCTCCTTCTTCTTCTCCTTTTCTCGGTCCGTGTCTCTGTCAGGTGTGGAGGAAGTGTAAGATGCGTATCTTCACCGTCGCTCAGATGGATGATAACAGTATCCAGATGAAGAAAGACCTTCAGATGTTCTTGTACCACCTTCGACTGGATGCTGAAGTTGAGGTTGTTGAAATGGTAAGCTTACTTATGGATAGCTGTCTCTTGATCTCATCTGATCATAGCCATATTGTAAATGCTGTCTTTTTTTTTTTTTAAACAAAATTTGTGTTCTCTTGTGTTTTCATGTAAACAGCATGATAGTGATATCTCGGCTTTCACCTATGAGAAGACCCTTGTTATGGAGCAGCGCTCCCAGATGCTGAAGCAGATGCATCTCTCAAGGACTGAGAGGGAGAGAGAGGTAATGTTTTTGCAAGAGCTTCCTTAATCTGTTATGTTGAAACGTATATGTATAATGGCATTTGGGTTGCAACCATAAAATTTCAAAGTAATGCTAACATGCAAGAATTTGTCATATTTATTGTTTTTTTTTTTAGGTTTGTAATTGCCTAAAATCAGACAAAACTTATGTAGACTGTAATGGTTTTTTGTAATTAGTAATAAATAATATTGAATTGCTTTATGTTGCTTTCAGTAGATATTTAAAAAAAAAATGGCACAGAAACATCCCTAATCATGAAACTTAGAGTAGGCTAATTGTAAATGCCTGCACATGCCCACTTCCTTCCCCTACTAAAGTAAAGGCTTCATATACTGTCCTTAAAATTACATGGGCCTCATTTGTATATTGGAACATGATAGGCTTTTCTGTTTGTTTTATACTGTGATTTATATTTGTTAAAAGAACGCAGTAAATCAGCTGAAGAAATAGTTTTCATTTGTCCAGTTTACATACTCATGTTAATGTAAATGAAATTTATTTCAAAAATTATTTTGTTTAGGGTGTTTAGGGTGAATTTATCTCCATGTATATAAGAATCATAGTATGCTATTGTGTTTTGAAACAATTGTGGGTTGGCATCACCAATTCGCTATTCTGCAAAGTTCTGTAAAATGAACCTATGTTGATAGTTTGTGAAAAAACAGGAAGTACAATTTCTGATCAATAATCTAGGACATCATGAAAAGTCTTGGATCCTAATGTATTTACATGAGAAAACAGCATCTGATTGTCAGCTGTCTAAAAACATTAGAAAACCTAGCATGAATCCTTGTTGCACACCGTAATGTGGCCATATGACATCTCTTATATTGTTGCTGCTATGGGGACTGGCACTTGCCCCTTCAGATACAGAGCATCACTGACGAATCTCGTAGCTCCATTCGGAGGAAGAACCACGCTCGGGCTCAGAGCTCGGGCTCAAGTAACCAAGGTGCTGCACTGGAGGACGAAATGGAGAATGAGGTAGCGAATATGAAAACCATGCCCTCGAGAACACCACCCTGGATCCAGCACTCACAATTACAGAGCCACAAACAAGTGCAGAGAGCTTTACATACAATCAAAAGCAAACCTTCTTAATGTTTAATCCTTACAAAGAGCTCTCTGTCACTTCGGTATCAAGTGACGTGGTGGCTCTGTAACTGTCATGGTGTGCTTATCCATCTCCGTGACTCCTCCCATTAAGCATGAATCTCTGATACCATACACAGTGGCCTCCACCTCCTTGTGAACCCCTTGTGAACATAAATATTCTTCCTCTCTCTTTTCACTCCTTATTATTTGCTTCCCTTCTCATAGTGAGACCTTCAGCACAGACTCTCCTCTTTACTTAGCTAGCAAAAAGCAGTGAATGGTAGCTAGTATTTTGACCCATGCATTGCTTTTTTTATGTTTTATTCACAAAAGATATGCATAACACTGCATGCCAGCTTATTGTAATAATACCACCTCATCATGCATATTAATAATTTGCAAAAACTATGTAAAAACTAAACATCAAATAACCGTTTTTATGTGTTTTACATGTTGTACAGCATGGATCATTTGGTACTCATATGAAACACACTTTCACCACCATGTGTACAGTTTTGTTTGGACTTTCCATTGCTCAGTTCTGTAAGGTTTTCATTAAATTTGTTAGCATATGTACTAAATACATAAATTTTACTTAAATTAAGTTCCAAATTTGATCAGAGAGCTCAGTAACTAAGTTGTAATATTTTAATAGGCTAATCATTCTGCTAAGAAATAACAAAAGCCTATTAACGTTTTGTAGTGTTGTACTGTTCGCATTTTTAGCATGCTAATCATGTTTGCTATTGTAGTTAAAAAATATATCCAATAGTTGGCAAAATTGTATTAGGTGGAGCTTGTACTTTCATTAGGCACTTTGAATTTTTAAATCATTACAAAATAGGAGAGAGCTGAGAAATAGCAACTAAGCCAAATCCTCCATTTTGGTTTGTGGTGCTATTTGTAGTGACTTTTAGCTGCAGCTAGTCACAGTTTGCAGAAATGAGCAAATGCTAGCTCAGATTATGTCTTTGTAAATACAATTACAAGTTCTCTAAATCAGTTTAGAGAAACCTGTAATTTTCCTATGTATAAATAAAAAATATTTGGAACTTTTTTTATAAGCATGTCCAGAAGTTGGATAGCTAGCTAGCTAGCTACATTTGCCATCTAGAGTTGAGCTAGTTAGCCACCTTGCAAATAATAATTAGTAAAACACAGAAGTAAACAACCTTAATCACTTCTTATAATTTGTGATCTGCAAAAGTGTTTTATTTCATACATCATGTCAAACCACTGCCAAGATGAGAGGTTCCTCCATTTTGGATTTGGTGCTCTACATGAACCTAAAGTATCCAAAGATACCTTTGTGACAGGCCAGTATGTGCCATTTAATATTGTATTTAAAGTTTTAACAGAAGCCTTGGACAGAAATTACCTGACGTTAGGATTTCTAGGGGAGGATTTCCTTGAGTCGGCTAGTATGCTTTAATGTTTTCTGAGCCATGTGAACTGATTTAATGCTTGTGATGACTCCTCAGGCGCAGCTCATTCATGATAAGAACACAGCGTCCCATGCTGCTATTAATGACAAAGCTGATGCCACTCCTGACCGGGTTCACATGACCTGGACCAAAGAGAAGTTCATTAGTGAACGCAATCGCAACCGGGAGCAAAACGCCAGCATGGGTGTGCGAGATATTTTCAACATGAAACCGTGAGTACATGCCACAATTTGAATTATTTCTTCATGTTAAAGTGTGCATTAAATGGGGGGTTTGGTTAGATTAGTGTACACAAGTACAGCAAAACTATGCTAGCCTAGTTGGAGCAATCTTCATGTTCTAGTTAGTAGTAGTTAAGAGATAAAAGTTAAGAAAAAATTATGACACTTGAAATTTCTGTGTCAGCATCTCTGTAACAACTTTATGAGAACTATTTAAGATTACTGTTAGAATTTGGTGGCTTTATTCTTGGGTTTTTTTTCAGTATTTGATTTATTAGCACAATTAAAGAAATGTTTCATATATATCGTCTCTGGTCTGGAAGAAGTTTGCATGATTTGACACATACTCTGATGTTCCTGTGTATATTTCGGGAGTTTGTTTCGTTTTGTTTTCAAGGGCACAGCCTGCATGATGTGTAGTAGTGGCATGGCCCGGTGTGTAGGCGCATTGTCTGGACTAACGGTCATGATTTCACCATGTGTCCTGTGTCTCTGTGTTACTGAATACACCTCCATATAGCCAACATCCATGTTTTCAAGAATACGTTACTGTTATAAGTAATACTTATACTTTTAATTATTAAAGATTTTAAATTCTCATGTAACATGTAACCCTTTCTAAATGTTCCCTCAGGAATGAATAACATACAGTATACTATATCCATGTATGTAATGTGTTACTATTAAAACAATAACATACAGCATACTGTATGTCTATAAACAACAATAGCAAGAATTTTTAATATAGTGTCCATCTCCTTTTATAACTAAATCTAGAACTTAGTATTCATTACAGAGAATATTAATTAATAAGATATTTATTATTACATCATGGGCTGGATTCAGAGTTGAGGTAACCGCATGTAGCGAGGGTTTAATACAGAAATTGTACACATCAGTATTCAGACCTCACTATGGATTTAAGCGCAATTCAGATAGGCTTGTAAATTATTAAATTAAACCATAGCAAGTTATTAATTTGTCAACTCAAATTTATTAAAATAAAAGCTTGAATTAATATCCTACATAATAATTAATTAATAGTCCACATCACACACAGTACAATTTCATAAGCTAGATTTACTATCACATGGCTACATTATATTATATTGGCAACCAGTATAAAAAAAAAAAAAAAAGCAAAATAATAGGAAGTGCTGAATCATGTGCTATTTTATAAGCTGTTGTATAATGAGGGCGGAATCCATATTGTTAAATTAAATTACAGAATTAAAGTTTTAATTAAATTTCTTTCGACTTCTTCTTTAGTCTTTATTTTCTGGTGCGTGATTTTTTTCGTGCTTAAAGGGAACTGCTAGTGTTTAAAAATGGTGATCTAGATGCTATTAAAAACCCTATTTCAGACGCTTCTAATCTGGCAACCTGGACACGTGAATTACACTTAGGTGATTTTCTTAATCTGAATGGAGAGCCAAGAAAATTGACATAAGCTGCTGCATAACCCAAATCTGAATACTAGTAATTTTTCCACCGTGTAAATATTGACGTAAATATTAGAATTGCGTCACCAACTCTGAATACAGCCCTATGTGTGTAGTTATGCAATATATCCTTATTTTTATAATTTTACTCAGGTGTATATTTGACCAGTATCCTCACTATGAGGTCCCAGCCTTGTGTAAATGTATTTAAAAGAATTTTTCAACAAAAAGCAGTGTTTCCTAATCCCAGTTCTGATGAATGGCAACTCAACACATTTTTATGTTGCACTTGAAAACAAATCTGTCTCATAGTGTGTTGAATTAGATGTGTCCTTGGCGCTGGGATTGAGAATGCTGCGTCAAAGCAGTTATTACTATTGATAAAGTTTCACAGTATGTGTGATTAGACAATTGAAGACTACATCATTAAGCATTTACCTGTGGAATTGCTGGGATGGTTGGCATGTCCTCGTGAAAGGTTTGCAGCAACGTCTAAGTTTGTCTCTATTGTTTTGTCCCATTTTCCTCCTTCCAGAGAGTGGGAGAGTCTGTAAGTCCACTTTCTTTTTAATGTAGGCCATGTGTCTGTGTTGTAGTTGTCCCGTCTCCTCGGTCCATTACAATTTATTCTCCTCAGAGTGTTTATGTTTGTGTGTGTGTGTGTGTGTGAGTGAAAGAAAGAGAGAGAGAGAGTGTAGATGCATGCTTATTACAATGTCATAACTTCTTTCAGTTCATAAAGTCATTTAACTAGCATGACAGAATAGTAGTTTCCTTTCAATCAAAACAATACGTGCTCTTCCGACCACAGCACCTGGTGTCAGTTTGAGAATATCTGAAAACCCAGTTCAAACCTTACTCTGCATCATAGGATTGGAAAATCATGCAAAATAAACAGATCCTTGAGTGTGGATGGTTGAACTGACATCAGGTTGTGATGGAGAGCACGTGTTTTGATTGCGTTGCGTGTGAGTGTGCTTAATTTTAATTTGCAATAAGGTCATGTGCATATCCAGCTATTAGTGCCATGCGCTTTAACCTCCGCTAATGTGCTTTTATTTAACTAGCTGCTATGACCCTGTTGAAGAACAATGCAGTTTTTATGAAAGATTTATATATATTAACAAAGCAATAATTTTCACATAATACACATCTTGTTAAAATGTATGTATTTGATTATTTTTTACCAAAACTCATGGTCTGTAATAGAATAGTAATGTAACATTATATAAAAGTGTGTATATATATATATATATATATATATATATATATATATATATATATATATATATATATGTATGTATATATATATAAAATAGCAGTTTAAAGTCACCCAAAACCTACTTTAAAGGCAATTTTTTTTTTTTTTTTTTTGCCTTTGTTCAATAATAAATTGCATTTCGACAAAAAAGGCATTCGATAAAATACACAAAAGTATCTACATTTCAAGAAATCTACAGAGTGTCTGACAAGTCAGGAACCTGGATGTGCTTCGTTTTGTATTTATTATTTACAACACAGGCGCTACAGGTTCACTCTCACTCATGTTCGCTTTGCTCATTTTCTCAGCCGCTGAATCGTGTTCTTGCGGATTTTGCTCAGCATATTGAGATCGACATATTTGCACAACATATTCCCATTGGTCCCTGACTTTTTAGACATCCTGTAGATTATATGAATATGCTAAATAAAAAGGCCCCCAATCCTACATGCACTTAAACTGGTGGTGATTGGCCTATATTTGCATATTGGCGCATAATTAGGTTTAATATTTTATTAATATTTTAATGCTTGCCTGTCCAGTAAACTCAGATTGTCCAATTAGATTTCAGATCTTCCCTATTTCATACAAGAATATCGGAAAACTGCTGCAGTGATATTTTGAACACTTGGACCAATTTACTCATTGACATGAATTCAATAATAAGGATATAATAAGGTTTCAGGTGACTTTAATGTGATTTTTTCCCTTTTGACACTTTAAAACAATTAATTCTCACATAATCTTGCAGCTTTAATTGTCTTTTGTGTATTTTGGACCGTAGAAAATCTCTGATATACAAGACGATATATTGGTTGTTACAGTTGAATGGGAGACTTAAACCACAGTACTCAACACAGGGACATTTCAGTAAATTTTTATTCACTTAGTTGGTACAGAGATTGTATCAATTAATTATAACACTACATTTTATGACTATAAATTCAGACTAGCATCTATGCTATTGGAACTGCCAGCTAGGGCTTTGACCATCTATTACCTTGATGTATTAAGTGCACTTTTTGTCCCTGTATTTGGTATCTATGGTTTATCCTCCATTCTTTGAGGTTTTCAGACATCAGTCTGTTGATATTTACTCCTTCTCTACACGCTTTTGGAAAACAGCAACCAGTCGAATGTGAGGCGCATGCACACTGCTGTGAAGCTGAATGAAGTGGTGCTGAACAAGTCGCAGGACGCTCAGCTGGTCCTCCTCAACATGCCTGGGCCACCCAAGAACCGTGGAGGAGATGAAAACTGTATCCTTATCTAAATTTATAAGTGTCTAAGCCACTACCGTACTTGTAGCTGTACTTGTAGTTGTACTTGTAGCTGTTGTTGTAGCAGTGAGTTTCACATAATCCTTGCAGAGGTCACATTTTTAAATTTCTGGTACTGCCAGGCCACCAATCTCACCTTTTTGTCTGTGACAGTAAAAACGGGCTGAAATTGTATAGTGTAAAGAGAGCTTTAACTAAAAAGGTACACTGATTTTTTTTTTAATTACTGTGAAATATATTTCTGGTTTCTTGAAGGTGAGGTGTCAGCCAAAACACAATTTTTCAGTTCTCCCAGCCCGCCATACAAATATATTAAAGAAAAGCCAGGTTCTACAATTAAAAGAAGGGTTCTGCTATATCTCTGTTTCCATTCACTGACAAAAATGAATGATATTTTTTCTTAATCAGTGTGCCTCAGACATGGAGTTCCTGGAGGTTTTGTTAGAAGGTCTCAACCGGGTCCTGTTGGTACGTGGTGGTGGGCGAGAGGTCATCACCATCTACTCATAACTCCCTTGCTGTCCCAGCTGTATTTGAATAGCATTGATGGTGAAGCTGAGATTAGGTTAGTGGCATTATGGAGGACTGGTGTTTCTGGAGAGACTGTACAGTTTTGGCCTTGGTGGAAAAAGGAGGCAGAGGATCCCCTTTGGCAGGAAGACATTTCAGGCAAGACATATAACCACAGAAGGCCGAAGGACAAACAAGCACACCGAAACTAATGGCACTCATTGACTTTCTATGTTTGTTTTATTTTGTGATTCTTCCTTTGTCCTCTATCACCCATGTCTGTTTGTGTTCCGTGAAGGATATATAATATCAGTAAATGCTGTATGTGGTGTTTGTTATCGTTTTCTGAAGGAACCGATTCCTCTCTCCAAGGTTCACGTGGATTTGTTAAAACAGCCATGAGCATATTCAACTTTCTAAGCCACTTGTTTAGGTATTACAGAGTTTTCATTGGGACAGGTAGAATTAGTTACTGTTACTCGCAATATGCTGCTCTTGACGAGGGCCGTAAGAAAACACTTCAGCTTGGTGTTGCTGCTCACCACAGCGGCACTACGTGTAGTTATGAGGAGGCCTGGCCAGCTGGAGGCCTTCCCCCAAGCTTTGCACCATATATTCAAGTTTTAGATTACAAAACAGTTATTTTTCTGCATTTACAGTCACACAATGATGTTACTGATGTAGCAAGAGTCAGTGTACACTCTTAAAAACAAAATAAAAGGTTCTTTAGCAATGCCATTGAAGAATCAGAACATTTTAGCCCATAATACTTTAAAATTTTTTTATAATAATAATAATTTCCAACTACTAAGATGCTTAATATAATGTTAGCATTTATGAGATTTTTCTCTCTGTCACCAAAAATGGTTAAAAATCCAACAATTTTCTTCCTATGGCATTATTCTTAAGAACCTTTTGTCACCTTTATTTTTCTTAGTGTATATAATCAAATCATCACAGTTCATTATGCATCGTTCTTTTATATTGTTTTTATATTGTTTGATTTTCTTTCCCAGGAAAATCTTCATGATCTGTATGAAAAGTTGTGATCTGCACCAAGTTTAGAAATGTGATATTCATGTTTAACTAGTGAGTATTTATTTGTCTTTTATGTATAGGTCTAGCTGTGGTGTGTTTGCCAAATGTGTGCTTGTTATTTTAGCGAATATTATTTACGTGGATACATGCAATAATTTTGGTTCCTTCATTACATCACTAGCATATCATTCTCTAGCTGCTTAAGGGTTTATTTTGTTGATTTGTATAACTAAGATGGTAACTAAGTCCCATCAGTGCAGCAGGAAAATAGCCATAATTCTTGCACAAAGAACTTGGACAATCTTGATTTTAGGAGAAGTTGTAGACCAAAAATCTTAGGATCTTGCTGTTTAAAAGACTCCCACAGAAAGTAAATGTTACACGTCAGAAATTAAAATATATCAAATAAATGTCATCCAGTCGATGACAACGTTTTAAACCATCAGCAAAGTTACAACCAAAGCCGTATTCCCATCATTTACAGTAGTAACCTCACTGACATTTGTGTGTTAGTTCAACTTTTATTAATGAAATGAACAGCTGCTGAAGTTTTAAATGCTGGGCCACTTAATGTTTTTAGTGGTGACAATCGTACACACCGTAAAGGTATAGGTATTTAAAATCCAGGCTACAGGTCATAATAGGTAGGTCACGTATACAGTAACACAGAGTTGGAGTGAGCATAACTATAGTCCATGTGCTCATATGTTTTGTTTTTTTTTGTTTTTTTAGTTTAAATGTAAGGGACAGATTCATAGGAAATCCTGTTGTTTTGTTTAGGAAGCCTGACAAGCTGGTATTGCAAAAGGAAGTACTGTTTGTGATTTAATCATTTTACGTCTTTAAGTTAATGTAATTGTCCTTTGTATCAAAGTATGATTTGTGCCAAAAAAACATACTGGAAGGTGTTTTTGGTGTGTGTGTGTGTGTGTGTGTGTGTGTGTGAGAGAGAGAGAGAGAGAGAGAGAGAGAGAGAGTGCATGTAGTAAAGTGAATTTACAGTCACGCACAGTAGATCACAGTAAACTCTGTATGTGTAACGTATAAACCTTTTAAAATGTGTTTCTGTGTTTGCAGCTTATGTGGTTTGAATTGTTTTCTTGTCGATAAGGTCTGAAACATGGGTGAGAGAGCGAGTCTGGATTCCCTAATATCATCTCTGTAGGTTTATGGCCTTGTTAGTATCCAGTGTCGTTCCAGCCTGTGTGGTGAAAAAGGGATACATCACTGTATATATTTGAACAGTCTCTTTTTTTTTTTTAGTTGTGCAGTATTTTGTAACCTGAACGTTGTATTTTCTACAGTGCATCGTGATAGAGCTGCCCATAGAAAGAGAATCCCTACAAATGGACTTTGATGAAGAGGGACTCTCTTTCTGTGGAGTTTAACATCCACGTTTCTATCCATGTACTAGTTTACTTAGTCTTATTGTGTTGTTCGTGGTCATAGTCTCTGCACTTCAGTTATGTTACTCTAAGTGTTATGTTTAATTTTAGTGAAATATGGGAAGGGCAATAAGTGTGTATGAAGTTTTTTGTTCTTGTTTTTTTTTTTTTTCCTTTTCTGTCCCCTAAACCAAATGGAACATGACATGAAATGCTTTTCTGGTTCACTGGGAGAAATTTTTATGGGACCAGGACAATAAATGGGCTCCAGCACTGTTAAAAATGTCATTTATCAAAATTTCACATTAGCACCAACTATTAGGTGTGAGAAAGGGTTTAACTTTTAAAATGTCTATCAAGGTGAAGCAGGAGCACATGGAACTGAGCTAAAAAGAAATGATGATGATGATGATGATGATGGTGGTTCTAAGCCGTTGAACCAGGGACTGACAGGATTTACTGATATCCAGCTACAATAAGATCGGTGAGAGGAGAGGCTCCATAACGACACAAAGTAGAGAGGTTAACAAGCCGTGCCTCATTAGTTTCTTCGAAAAATTAGAAACCCTTTGTGTTTTCTTTGGCCTGATTCTAATTGGGAGAGAAGAGAGAAGTTTGAGCCCGTGTGTGTGTGTGTGTGTGTGTGTGTGTGTGTGTGTGTATGTTGGCTGTATCAGAGAGAGAATGTACAATGTATGTGTAATATCTGTGTGTAGTGAAATATGTAACAGAGTGATCAAAAAGCTATATCGAAACATCTCAGATCATGAAATCCAAAGTCCCCCATCATTTTGATTTAACGAAGAAGACCCTGTCTCACATCTGCTGTGATGGACGCGCTCGACCAAAACCTGTACTAGCCTTGAGCATATAATACAAGAAAGGCACTGATTGTAGCACATCTACGTGGATGCACAGTAGTGGAGAGTAGCCCTTTAAATTACATTTGTGCCTCTGAATAATTTAAATTAAAGTGCTGAAATGTATCTAGTGTCTTTGGCTCATTTGTCCTTTATTTCTATTGCTAGCCATAATTTTTCAAACTAATTTATTTGAGTAAAAGTGAACAAATATAAAAGCAAGGTACACTCAGAACAATATCTACAAAAATTTATTCATAAGGTTATAATTTGGTACACCAGGTGGCACCAGTTCCACTGGAAAGAAATAATATAATGACTGGAAACTTGGCACCACAACAAAATTCAGTTAACCCTCGTGTTTAACTAGACCACAGCAAGAGAGATATTTCCTTACTTACGCCCCCTGGAAACGTTCATTCTGTCACCATGCATCACCATGCCTAAAGTACTAGCATTAACGTATTAATGGTATAGCCAGTGATTTTAGCAGCAAAAAAGCTAATACTAGCTGTATTGAAGTCTCAGACAAACACTGCTCTTCACTTCAGTATTTAATCCCAAGCCGGACCCTCAAACACAACCTTTGAATGTAAAATTATACTTCAGGAAGAGGAAGCTTGCCGAATTGACATGCAGGATGATTGACAGGCTATTAAAGACGCCTCCTTTACTTATTGACTAGTCATTGATGGTCCAGGGTTTTTTGGTTTTTTTTCCCTCCTGTTTACAAATCCTGGATGCCAGGATATTTTACTATCAGCTGATGTACTGTAATGTGGAACTGCTTTAAATATTTTAATAGTGATATATAGTAATATAGTAATAATCGTAATATTGTTTCTTAAAATACACCTGCACTCATCATGACTGATACTGCTCAGTAATAGTCAAGCATAGGACAATACATTGGTTGTAAATAAAGCACTCTCCCTGACATGTATCTCAAGGCTGTCTCAATACACACTACACTGAACACTGTACACTCATGGCAACAAACAATGAAGCTATATGATCTGCTCAAAAAAAAAAAAAAAAAAACCCTACCCGTTTTAGCTACGACTCAATGCTTTATTGTATTCAGTGATTCTAAAAACAGCTGTTTCCCTGTTGTACACCTTGTACAGTTATTGTTGTGTTTATATGAACCTCATCCTTTTTTGCCCTTGTAAACTTCCTGTGCCAACTCACACAGGGGAAAGGTAATCATTGTAAATCATAATGTATTCCTTATTTTAGAATACATACTTTTTTTTCATTATTATTTTTTCCTGTTGTTCATGATAGGAATAGATTGGCCAAAGACAAGGAGCTAAAGGGAGCTAGAAAGTTGATTTAGTTAACAAATAATGGAACTTTATCTCACCCAATATCTTTTCCATAAATATCTGCCTTCAAACCAAACAGTTTTTATTTAGTTATACTTACTGTAACTTGTAGTAAATACTCTAAAATCATGGAAGCAGCCATCTTAGTCAAGTAGAATTTTTTTTTTTGGTATTATTTTGGTATCATTTTGATCCCCAGGACCCCCTCCTTCAGTGTGAAGGATCCTGGGGTGGATGATAATATAGTTTGAACTTAAATCTATATACGTATGTATGTATATGAACTATGCCTGGTATTTTAGCTTAATAATGCTGTTTCTAAGCAAGTACAAAACTAAAGAAGAAAAACGTCAGATGTCAAACATGACTAAATGACTAAACAACTAAATTTGGCGTAACTGAAGTTTTGTGTATCTTTTGGTTAACTATTACATTAAACAATCATGTACGTTATATCTACGTACATGATTAACTGCATGACTAGCAAGTTAATTTTTCTTCCCTTTCTTTTAGGTATAACACACATCAGAGGAGTAGATGTCTGGAAGTTCACAGAACTTTATTAAAGCACTTGTTTTCATTATTAATATTCATTTCATAAATGAATCTACTATCTCGATTTGGATCAACTCTAAAGATGTGTGCATATGTTAATAAGACCTTATAACACCTGCATTGCCTATGAAGTATAATGTAGCAAGTGCAGTCACTTTTTACACATTTAGGGCCCTATATAGAGTCTGCAACTTACGTTCAGTAGAAAAATCAATATTTACACAGGGATTGTCAGTGTTTACTGTTGGCTTATCCAGACGCTTAAGTTGAATTTCTGGGTAAAAGAAAGACAAAGGTGATGATACTGTCAGGAATCAGTTGAGGACACAAGTGCAGGTACTCAGTGGTTTTATTTAATGTATCAAACAAGACAGAGACGTAATCCAAGACGATGTCAAGTAAGAGGCAAGGGTCAGGCGATGCGCAACATGAACTGGACTAGGCAGAAAAACAAAAAGAGAAAACCAGGACTAGATCAAAAAAAAAAACAGAGAGACAAACAGTAATCAAAAGGCTTGGTACTGACTGATACTAAATGACACAGAGTGTATACTTTGCAATGCATATGTGAACTGAAAGTCCTTAAATACTGTGTGAAGGAAATTGAGTCCAGGTGTATGTAATCACTAATCTGGTGAGTGTTAACATGAGAGAGTTTCGGTGTTGTAGTCTTTGGCGGCCATGTTGGTAGGCCGCACTGATTTCTGGGAAGTGTAGTTATATGCTGATTCTGGCATCGACATGACAGATATATAAATGACAATTTGACAAGCATAGGAGTGTAGTATAATACCAGTATATTGCTGAATGAATAGTCCTAGTTGTAATTATCACAATAATCAGTGCAAATTTGTCTAAAATTAACAGTATGGCTTCCAACCTCATTATTATTTATTTCCCCAAATGATTCCAGTGCTCTGGTAGCCATTTCTGTGCAATAAATTTTCAAGACAGAATACACTGCATAATTCACATGATAATCACTCATACAGCCCAGACTGACCCCTAATGGCTCAAAATCATCTGCATGATGATTTAATCCAGTGCTAATAGTAGTGCTTATTGACTGTACACTTTATTTAGTGCGTGAATGACTTTCCACACAAGAGAGCCTGGTTTATACTTGGTGCATGACTTTGCGTGCGTGTGCAAGGGCAGCAACAACGCGAACGGCATTGTTCCCGGCATTGAAATCAGGTTTGGTGATTTCATGCACAGTGATGTTAAACACACTGACGAGCTCTGTTTCTCTTTAAAACTGTCTGCTGTCATCGTGATTATTGTCATGAGCTACGTCTCAGATCGAAAACATTGAACTTACATTCAAAGATATTTACTGATCTAGAAAATCCAGAAGCAAAACAGACCTTTAGATGGTCTGCATGAGAACTTGAGAGAGGTTTTTAAATTTCAAACACTAACTGTAATAGGAAAACCAGTTTGTTTTAGAGCCAATGACTGTATGGGATCCATATATACAGTCATTAGTGAGAACTCAGTAGCAGCACAGAACAGCACGCAATTTGAGACAAAATGCTGGAAATTTTTATTTCAAATTCCAATACTTAGTGCACCATGTCAACATAGTGAAAAGACTAAAATAAAACGTACACTATTAATTTAAGTGTAGCTTGTTTGAATATGTCATTACCATTTCAAAATAATAGGGCTCAAAATCCATCTTTGATGTTTCTAATATTAATTTGTAAAATAAATGAATAAAAACTGGGGGTCATGACCCCTAGATGAGGAACCCCTGATGTATCTTGTACACATGTGAAAAATATATTGTGATAAAAAAAAAAAAAGCTTAGTTTAGCTTAGTTTCTCTGAGTAATCCACAGGATTTGCAGATTTCAAATAAAATCTATAAATATAAATATTCATATAAATTCTATATATATTCATATAAATTTTAAAAATTTTAAAAATAGTTATATATAATATATTATATCTATTTATAAAATATATATATATATATATATATATATATATATATATATATATAAATTGTATACTTTTTTTTAAATAAATATATATATTGTATTAAATTTCTAAAATAAATAAATAAATAAATAAATAAATTTTCAAGTGAATTCCTACAATATATATATATTCTTAAATTTATTGTCGATTAAATATTTATTCCTGAAAGGGGCAGGTTTCAGTCGACGGCTCGAGCCCCCAACACGTCATGGTTGTAAGCCACGCCCTCCGCCGTGGCCGCGCCTGTGCCATGGAAACGCACAGGAGTGTGTTGAGCTGCTGTAGGAGTGAAGGGGTTAACAGGGAGGCGGAGGAGGAGTGAGGAGGAGTGAGGAGTGAGTCTCACTGACACACTGGCCGCAGTACTGACAGAGGCACAGCGGCGTTCCGGTTAAGGCTGTAGAAACTGGCGCAGTTTGGAGCGACATCATCGCGGGGGATAGGTTTAGCTTTCTGTTTTGCACGCGCGTCTCAGAAGACGGACGCAGCGCGCGCCCGTCTCTTCAGTGCACCATTTTGCGCTCGTGTCCCGCATGCCCGATCTTGTGGATTACAGGATGCTGAATTAACTGCGAGAATGCTTTGGGGATAAGATTTCAGAGTGTATAGGGGACAGGGAGGTGAAAATGCGAGGCAGCGGCGGAAGCGGCGCGCGCGGTGCAGGTGGATGGCCGACCTGATGCTAGAGAGATAGAAAGAGAGAGAGAGAGAGAGAGAGAGAGAGATCGTGTGCTGTAGTGCTGCCATGCTATACCAGCTGGGGGTCTAAGCAGTGAGCTGTGATCGCCATGCTCCCCGGGGTCGGTGTGTTCGGCACCAGCCTGACAGCGCGGGTGATCATCCCGCTGCTGAAGAGTGAGGGCTTCTCCGTGGAGGCGCTGTGGGGCCGCACGCAGGAGGAGGCCGAGGAGCTGGCCAAGGAGATGGACGTGCCCTTCTACACCAGCCGCATCGACGACGTGCTCCTGCACCAGGATGTGGATCTGGTGTGCATCAATCTTCCCCCGCCGCTCACGCGCCAGATCGCCGTCAAAACGCTGGGTGAGAGAGGCATCTTTACATGTACACCGCACGCGCATATGCATGTGCATGTGCGTGTACATATGCGTGTGCGTGTGCATATTGGCTCTGCTTCCTACTCATGCACCTGTGCTAATAATAATAATAATAATAATAATAATAATAGTCAAGTCAGCTTTATTGTCATTCCTCTCATCATGGACAGGAATAGAAATGAAATATAATCCTCTCCCAGAATCACTGTTCTTCAGGATAAGTAACCCAGTGACAGCCAGTGCATTCATTCATTCATTCATTCATTCATTCATCCATCTTCAATTAATTACTTTATCCACCAGACAGGAATATACACCCGGAATGGCATGCCAGTCCATACACATCCTCACTCACACACTCATTCACACCTAGGGGCAATGTAGTAGAGAGGGATACAGCCAGGCCACCTACTGCCATGTTTTCAGGTTTTTGGGAGATGGGAGGAAACCAGAGAACCTGGAAATTTAAAAAAAAAATGCAGACATCCACGCCACACAGACAGTAACCTAGGCTCAGGATTGAACTAGGCATTGGAGCTCTGAGGCAGCAATGCCTATGATAAGAATAATAATAAGGAATAATAGTGAAGTCAAGCCAGGGAGATGTAATGTAACATCACAGAGAGACGTATTGTTAGGAAGGAGGTATAGTTCCTCCAAAACCATGGCACTACACTTAACATGAAACCGTGACGGTGTGACCGACAAAAGAATATGTGCATGTGGATTTGTTAAATATTATGTCTTTCGTGTAAAGTGACCTTTAATAATACATGTTTTTGTATTGTTCTTTTCATTTTGGTTCTAAAATCCCAAAGACTTTAACATAAAATTGAAAAAAAAAATTACAAAATCATCAATAAACTATAAACTATGTTTTTATTTTAAAAACAGCAGACAGATTGCATTCCTAATACTATTTCAGAGTTCAGAATAAGGGAGCACTGATCCAACACTGAATATTAGTATCAGGGTCGATACTGGCATGAAACACTGGATCAGTATGTTGATCAGACTTGATTCATTTGCTGTGAGTGTATGTTTAACTGGGGAAATAACTCACACAGACTCAGCTGGGTAACTGTGAGGATATCAGTATTGGATCAGTAACAAGTTATGAGCTGATACTCAGAGCTTTCACATCAGTATTGTATCACAAAAGAAAAAAAAAAAAAGCCAGGATCAGTGCATCTCTAGCTTAGGGCCAATATAAGAATAAAATCATTTACCAGCTGAGTTTGTATACATGTACTGTAGTGCATAGTTTCCCAATCCTAAACTATCTGAGCTTTTACCACACATGCCTTACATCATACACTTTCTTTCCAGGAAATAATTACAGGAAATCTGATTTGTCTGTTTCACCATGATTATCATTATGAGGTCTAATTTCAAAAGGAACCAATCATTAGTAGCACTAACTCACTTGTTAAGCTTGCTTTAATGCCTTATGACCATTCTTATCCAAACAATATGGTGTGAATCAACAAGACATTCAGACAAGACATGACATTCACAAACCCTATTCAGCGGTTTACCAGGTTCAAGTGTATTGGTACTTGGGAAAGAGCAAAAGTTTTGATCATCTCTCTGTGTCTAGGGTTGGGAAGGGATCATATAAACCTAGTTACCTTCTCTGCTAACTCAGTCACTTTGTGTTGTTCAGTAATATCTTTTTGGAAGGTGAATACATGTTTTTGCTTGTACTAGTTGTCAGGTATTAGCACACGTGGCCTGGTTGGAGCCTAGGCGTGGCAACCAAATATACCATCTCAGCAGTAGCGTCATGCAAAACCTGGCTTGGCCATATGATGGAAAACCTGATTCACATGTCTGGGTCATGAAGTTCTGTAGCCTGTACAGTGCAATACATCCAGGTTGTACAGGATTCATGTCATAGTCAATATCATACCGGCTGGTTAGAAGATTCTGTGTCATGACATACCGAGTTTCCTCAGAGCTATGACTGTTTGAGACATGCTAATCTCAATGCCTCGACTGGTGGGTGTGATTGCACACATCCTGTGTGTTGAAACTCGCCTTCATCTTCCGGTTTAAATGTCACTCGCTGATATGTTAGTGTAGTTAGTGTTAAAGTCAGGTGATTTAACCCTCCTAAATTATTACCCAGTTATTCATTTTAAAGCTTATTATTCAGTAAGTACTCTGAATCATTCAGAGCCTACATTGAAACTAAGAGAAAAGGTGTGTAACACGAGTGAGGAACGATACATCTGGACACTGCAATGAGTCCTGACAGTATCAGGGGTTAGCTTCTAATTGCAGCTGGCATTGAAAGACCTCAGGCCTATTTTTAAAAGGATATCCAATATGACTCAGGCTTTTTCTCTTCTTGCTGTGCACCTTCGTGTTTGGGCAGCTTGGTTCTGGCGTTCCTCCGGCAGGGTGGGTAAACACAGACTGGCATACGCAGGTGTCCAGTAGTGATTCAAAATAACCAGTAGATTCTGAGAATGATTCATCATTGGAGTGAGATCATGCTCATGACCCAAAAATAGTCCATAACCCTAGAACGAGTCTGAGGAGCAGAATGATCATGACCTCTCTTGTTGACTGTGCTCTAGTGTCTCTAATCTAGTATCCGGTGGAATTTTGCTATAAATGACGTTATGACTTTGTCTTTTCTTATCAACAGAATGCCAGCAAAACAGTAATAACATCTTTAACACACTTCCACAAGATCTATGGATTCAGTAATACAAAAATAAGTTCTTTAAAATGTTACATGAAGGAAAAAGACATTCAGTGCAAAAATATATTTTGATACTTGTCACATATATATTGCTACTTGTCACAGTGAGTTAGGTTCAATGTTGCGTTATGTTATAAAAAGGTGTACATATTGTGAGTAAGGAAAAAAAACACAGCAGGGTGTACTATTTTAGGAAAATAATTGGGAGGTTACGCAAAGGTGCTAGCAGCGTCACTGTTACCACCACTCCTTTTATACCACATCAGTTTGTCACTGATTACAAGTTTAGATTACAGATTACAGGCTAATTTATTAATTAACAACACATCATAATTCTTATAGTTTATATGTTTGTAGCTTCATTTGATTTTGTGGAACGTACATGAGACAAGTTAGTTCCTGATAGCACTTACGTTATGGCAGTTATGAACAGTTATTCCCTCACTAACCTCTCTTTTTTTCCTCTTAGTTATTATATACTCTATAGTGCAGTCATTGGAAATTGATTTTTAACTGTATTTACAACTAACATACATTGAACAAAGTGAACAAGACCATTAAGTATGTGTATAATGAACGTAATACACTAAGTATGTGTATAATGAGAGTGAATTCAACTAGGAAGAGTCATATTTTTGGTGTTTTGCTTTTTTGCCCTAATAGATTTTCACTTCCTGTCGAAGCCCAGGAACAGAGGTTGCTGAAATTAGCATTACCTTGTCAGCTTTCAGTATCAGTTCATTCACTGCTGTATCACTTTCGTCACACACATTGAGAAGACTGCACGTGTTACTAGTTTTACAGGAATGGCTGCTTGTCTGTTTTTTGCTTTATCACAACAGAACCTGGGGGAGAAAGTATTGTAAAATGTATGGCTTTAAGTCAGATGTTGTAAACAGTTTCAGAATCAGTTGGTTGTAGTTCTGTTGTGTATCTTTGACCGAATTTTTGGAGCGACTTATTCACTCTTAGTTCTGAACAGTAATACTGTTGGACAGCTTGATGTTTACTTTGCTGTGGTATTTATCTAATCCCCCTGCTCATGAAGACCTTGAACTGAGGCTGGAAGTGAGGTGTGCTAGCTTAGGTGATTACTCTCTGGCCAAATCGGTTTATAAGCTGGTGTTCATGAATTAGTATTAGATCTAGAGACAGACAAAGTCCCCTCTTTTGTGTAAGGGACTGTTTTTTATCTGTGTAGGTAATCAAAGTTTGCTCTAGTCAGGTTGCGTAATTCAGTGTTGATAAATGTGTCAGTTGCAGGTCAGGGGCTAAAGCTCTCTAAGTAAACATGCACTGTACTGTGCTAAGCTAGTTAGTTAGCCTCTGAGGTGGACCATTCGTTTAAAACTACAACAAATAAAGACTTCCGTATGAAATATTCCATATGAGGCTAATATGCTTGCTCAATTCACTATCATATTTGTTTCTTGAAGTTCTGAATGTGTGAAAACAAGGCTATCGTCTCCATTTCCTTGTTGTGACTATGACTCTAGGATAGCATAGATTTAGAGAGGGACAGCAGGACTAGCTCCTCATTTGCTTTGGATGGTACATTTGGCTGAAATATATTTTAAATTAAAAAAGAACTACGGTTATAGTTAACTGTAGACTTTAACATCTGTTTTTGTCCTCTTTCTAGGGAGTTAGGGTGAAATAGCATAAAGGTGGCTAGTTTTATCATGTACGTTATGTAGCAGCTCAAGCTAGGTCCATTTTCCTAGCAGATGTTCGTGAATGATGCAGAAATTATCTATGTACCAGCCAGTTAGCTAATACAAATTATGGTCTTAGATTTTAAGACGCCAATTATTGCTATAATCGCTATATTGCTATGGACTACCCATATCATCCATATTACACCTGATAAAATCCTGGACCTGGAAGCATCAGGGGCCATATTGTACCCTGACAAACATTACGGCATGCAGCAGCTCCAACACTTCAACAGAAGGCAAAATGACTAGACGATTCTACAGACTGACTCAGAATGCAAATCAATTTCCCCTTTCCAGGGTGTGGGACAGTCATTATCTCCACGCTGTTGGTCTGTTTACTTTGTGTGGTGCGTTGATAAGCTAATCAGTTATTCCAAACGAGGAATGTGAATTTGGAAGGCTCTGGCTGGTAGTAACAGCTAAGCATGCAGATGCAGATGATGGACGTTTGGGGAAAATGTGTGAGTGCAATGGAAAGGTGGCATTTAAGGACATTTGAGGCCTACAGAAACAATAGCTCGGGGCAAATAAACTGGTGTTTGAAACTTTGCACTGGAGTTATGAGGCTGATGTAGCTAAGTAACAAGAAGCTTGTAGCTGCCAGTTTGGCATTGTGTAATATCGAAATCATCACATGATGACTTTAGACACTTCATATGCTTTAGGATCAAAAACAGACTTGTTTATATGGTTTCTGACAGTGCATAACACACTGTTATCTAAAAAAAAGGACAGAAAAAATGCCACATAGCTTAAAAACAGAAGAAGCAGCCATCATGAAACCAGAATCACTTCCTGCTCAACAAATTCAAGTAGAATTAAAGTTTGAAGGCATAATAGAAGTATCCAATTTGATTCAAATATTTGATGAAACTATTTAAATGTCATTATGTCAACAGAAATGTGTTTTCCAGGGAGTATGTGAAGATTTCGGCTAAACTGGCAGCTATAAGAATAGCCATATGTTAGCTAGATTAGCTTTGTAGGTTCAATGCAAAATTCAAAAGAGCAAAACTCTTTGTGGCTGAGATGAAGGGAAATTTTAATGAATTTAATTCAACTTTTCTTTATGCCGTTGTGTGGACGTTGATCACACAATGAAACCGTCATTGCATCTACAGAATCTTTTTTTTTCTAGAGACGTTGCCTCAATATTTCTTTGAATTGTCCTGGAAAATTACAGGTACAAAGAAAGAAAAAGAGTGCGCTTATCAGTGGAGGACAGGACAAACAGGAAACACAGGCTGTTCAGAGCAAAACTGCAACAGATCCACAAACCCACAGCTTCAGTTTCTCTGTTGCCCTTCCTAAAATCCACCTTCCTTCATTTCCTGGCCTCACACATCGTGCCCCACTCACCAAACCGTATATATTTAGTCTGCATATCCGACACCTTCAAGAAACTCCCAGAGAAGGGTGCGAGAGTGAAGCTGCCCTTCCCATGCTTCTAGTAAGGGCTGTCACTTGTGTAAGAATTCCCTGGGCCTCTGTCTCAAGTCATCTGGTTGGCTATTTACATGCTAATGGAAACACAGAGAGCGAATCTAAGAGAGAGAGAGAGCTTTACTTTAAATTTGTGTGAAAATGCTTTTGTTCACTAAATGAATCGCTCACCTTCTCTAAGCACTGACAAGTGAGCATTCCTTAGTTAGGGAAGTGGAGCTCACATGCTGATGGGTGTAAAGAAAAAAAGAGCTCTCACTAGGCAAAGAAGCTAGCCGTTCTCATTCAGACTGACATTTTCATGTATATTACATTCCGCCTTCGAGAAGCTTTACCGGCTTCATTTGGCATTTGACCTAACACCACAGAGGAGCAGTAGTTGTAGTAGTATTTGCATTTCATGTTAGCTTCGCTTTCTGAATACAGCGAACTGTGTAATCATGCAAATCTGCTTTACAGTAGAAGGAGGAGTGTGTCCCGGGCTTTATTTTCTGGGAGTAGTAGATCCTACTTATGGAGTAATGAATGCAGAGGGACTTTACTCCTTTCCCATGACCACTGTTTAAGTGAAGTGGGCTTAGCTTGGCTGAAACGCTTGACGCTGTGCCTGACTACACCTTAAAACACACATACACATTCCTGTCTGAATGTAGCTACAATGGTAGAGGATATAATAAAAATGGAAGTCTTTGTGCTACATTGTAAATCCACCAGGAACATAAACATTACAGAAAGTCATAGGAGGCAGTGAGAGGAGGAGGATATTGAAATAGAATAAGCAGAAAAACTCAATCATTCTTTTCAATCCTTATGGCACAGTGTGTGTTTGTTTGTTAATTGGTTTGCTGGGAATTCAGATGAGTCTGATGTCATACCCAGGATGTAACATGCAATACATTATTTATGTGCACTCATTACAGAGTTTCAATCTAATAATCTAATTTGTCATAAGTGGTAAAATTGGTAAACCAATTCTCGAAATGTAAGGAATGAAATGAGACAGGGTGGCATGATGTGAAGCAGAGTTAGTGTTACAATCCTGAAGTTTTTTATTTTTCAATAGCAGCACATCTTCAACTGTTTTATTCTTCTTATATCACAGCATTTATATACAAAATATGTACAAAATTTTCCAAAAATATCTTCTGTGATTTTTTTTTTCTTAAAAGATTAGTCATTATTTGGTTATCTGCCAAACGTGATTCTTTAAACATTTAAAGAAATCAAAAGGAAAAGCTCTCCTATACTAACTTCCTTTATCTATTTGTTTAATTCTTGCTAATTTCCTGACCAATGATTTGTTATTAAGACCATTAAAAGCTTAATATTTTGCCACTTTGGGCTTGGCCCATTTTTTCCCCGTGAGTATATATATATATATATATATATATATATATATATATATATATATATATATATATATATATATATATATATATATTGAAGATCACAAGATACTTTTTATCAGTTTATAGTTATGTTTAATGTTGTGGAACATCTGTTAGTTCCTGTTATCACTTATGTTATTACAGCTATAAACAGTTGTCTCCTCACAAACCTGTTTTTTTTTTTTTCATTCTTGCATCACTGCCTTGGTGTCATGGTACAGGAAGTTCACTGTGGTGAGCACAAGCATTATGCACAGTGTGCTCTTTTTTTTTTTTAGGGCAAGTTAGACTAATCTTTCTCACCCCACATTGTGAATAATATACATACCTCCTCCCATTTTTGGTTCCCATATATAGAAGTCTAGTTGCTGAAGTAGAAGTCTCTTGCTGAGAGAGTCAGCATTTTTGCAGTGTACATTTCTCAATTTCTGACTCATCCTGTTCATAGAAGTTAGAGGTTGGAGCTTAGAGGCTGTTTCATTTCATAGTATTGGTTCATAAGAAATTAAGGTAAATCTAGAGGAAGTAAGAATGAAGCTGATCAAACTACACTATGAATAGTGAATCTTTATTAGAACAAAAACTCACTGCATTAATTGCTGTAATTATGTTACTTAATTGAAACAAACACAGTTTTCTAGCTAAAGATTGATCATATCAGGTAAAATACCATTGAAGTTAGCTATTATGTAATTATACTTCAATCCGAATTCAGTTCAGTTTTATTGTAATCACTATATGTATTTTAACAATGGATATGGTCACAAAGTTTAAATTTATAGAAATCCAGGTGTGGATTTAGGCCCCTAATGAGCAAACCAGAGGGAACAGAGGCAAGAAAAACTCCCTCAGATGACAAGAGGAAGAAACCATGAAAGGAACCAGACTCAAATGGTGATTGTGAATAAGAATCCTGGGATGAGCACAAGACAGTTGTTATTTATTATAGAATTATAATAATGTTGATTTTTATAATAACATTTATCTACGTGTGCTTTTCGATTGGCCACAATCGATTGTTTGTTTCACAATTACCCCGATTTTAGTATGATTTGGTTGTCATACCATTAATTTGCTGAATGATGGAGTTGCAGTTTTATGTTATTACAACATGCTACGTTCTTTTTCGCTGATTTCTTAAAATTGGCTATTTATACGAATTCCAAAAGATCAGCATTTTTGTAAGTAAGCATACCAAACCAGCACTAGTCACAATTCCAGCTATAATGAGTGTTACAATGCAGCCAAGGACAGAAACTAAAGAAGAGAAGCAAGCAGTCATTCAAATGAGGCTGTGGTGTGACCTCCCACAATGCTCTCTGACTAACACTCACACAGCTGGTGGGAGGAAGATAAAAGAGACTGTAGGCTGACCAAGGCAAACAATGGCCTGCATATACTGACAACACATAAGAAAATCAAACTATCAGAGCTCTGGACCACTAATGAGTGGCTGGGATAATGACGTCGCATTTGATGGCCTTTGCAGCACTACTATCACTAATTGGCAGTGACGAGAGCAGTGCCTGATAACACTGTTATAGACTATGTTGTGGCTAAATGAAATTTAGTCAAAACACAAAACCTGTTGTGTCTTTCACCAAAACACTGTTTTTAAAATGAGTTATTTTATGTGACTTTTTTATTGAGTTACAAGCATTATTAGAAATAACATCATCCTGATTGTATTGTGTAGCTTGTAAAAAGATTACATATGATACTCTCCAAATAGTGAGCATTATAATGAAATTAATATATTTTCATAAAGTTCTACAGTAGGTTGGACCTAAAAGTACCTCCTTCTATTATCTAAGGAGTAAACCAATAAATGAATAAAAAAATAATAAATGATGGGATGGTTCGATGCAGCCCAATACACAGCTAAAACCTGAAGTGTTTAATTCCTTTTATACCACAGCAATTTTCCAAGTGTAACAATTTTTAGGTATTAAAGTCATATATTTGACACATACATGACGTCATATATTTTATCGCCCTATAGTTACATATAATGTAACTATGGAATATCTGCAAAACAGGTTAGTTCCTGTTGTCAGTAATGTTATATCAGCTATAAACAGTTACACTCAATTGGCTCTCTCATTTTCTTTCTCTCAAAATTAATAAGACAGAAAATGTAGCTTGTCATCTTGGCCTCCATCTTGAAGACTTTCCCATAGCAGAAAACCTAAAATTACAGCTTTACCTTTGACTGTTTTAAAGCATTGACACTGGAGACTCCTTCTAAAAACTTTAATAGATGTTACAAAAAACGTCACCATATGAACAGTTACAGATGTTTTTAAATCGTTTATGTGGCGCGTCCTCCATACAAGTCCCTGTGTATGTTGTTGCTATAGAAACATATTAAAATGAGCGCATTAACAAAAACCTTGCAGCTGAAGATTAATCCATAGCTTTTGACCAATCAGAATCAAACATTCAACATCCCTGTGGTAAAAAAAATTATTACTTTTCAAAATGCTAATTTTGCTGTAGACTAAAGACTTCCAGCAGAGACTACCTGAGTTGGGTAGTTGAAGGTGTTAAAGGTAGTCAAAGAAATTTTAAGGTCGAGAAATTAGTTCCAACTCCAGTTGACACCGAGCTCAAGAGCTCAGCTCTGCTCTTTTTCTCTAAAAGGCAACTTGTGTGTAACGTGCAGATGCAAATGTGGGTGGTCGGCATGATATTTATTTGGGTTAATACAATAATCATAATCGTTGTCCATAGCATGCATCAAAGCATTAGCAGGCAACATCAACCATGGATAATGCATAATAAGTAGAAACAAGGCACTCAGGAGAACATGATTTAGTGAAGTAAAGCACAAGAAGACTTTGCAAAGGTACTCAGACACAACAAGGTATAGATAGACAAACTAATCTAGAACTAGCACAAAACAGGTGGACACAATCAGATAACAAGACCAGAATAAACACCAGTTCGTGCCCGTTTCGCCCTTAAAACTGCGATGTGAAGGGGGAATCTGTGTCATCAATCTGTGTCAGCATACATAGTATTACCGGAGGGGCTACAATTCATTTGGAGGGAAAGAGAAGACTTGCCAGTGTATACATTTTAACTGGAATTCACCTTGTAGGCAGCAGAGGGCTGTAAATATTGCAAACAAACAAGTAAATATTGCTTCTTCAACATTTTGATATTGCTCCGCCTTGCATGATAAATAGATTATTAGGTGTTTGTGTATGTGATTATGCAAAGAAACAAAGATCTCCATAATTACACTCTTCTTTATCCAATGTAGGATAGGACCTACAGTGCAGTATGTCAGCTCTATAGTATTTTTCATTTAAATCATCCCCTCAGAGCTCTACCACTGTCACGGCATCAACCCAGCTAATGCTCCTTGCTCAGAAGCTCCCTGAAATCTCTGTCACGTCTTTAGTGAGCCGTGATATCATCCCCTATCATTCCTCGTTTCTTTCTCTCACTCGCTCCCTGCTTTTCTCTCCCTGTTCTCTGAGGCTGAGCATGTTTTAGCTTCGGCATGTCTTCTTCTGCATGCTCTGGAAAGAGGTAGTTTATTTGTAGCTGCCATGAGTAAGCAGGAGCAGATGACAGGCAGACAGGATGACTGGATGACAGGTAGACAGACAAGCAGAGCAATAGTCTTCAGCTGGTAATGACCTTGCATATATAAAAGCTGTGAGTGAAGGTGTCTTTCTTCATTGCATCATTTTCCCATTCAGCTTGTGAATGTACTGACAATACTGATGATTAGGTTTGGCTCTAGCTTCCCTACCATTAACGAGAGCACAGTGTCAGATGAAAAAGGTAATTAGCAAATAGTGAAATCCTTTAAAGCGGATGCTATCACATTAGGGTGGATCGGCTGCTGTAGGTTAGCTGTATATTTCTATTTCACTGCTAAAGATCTACTGTATAATTGCATTATAATTTCATCCTTTATTGCAGTGCAGTAAAATGTAAACAGCTGCTTTTTGGTGTGCTTTGTTAGATAAGAGTATATCACATGATTACAAGCTTATGGTTATGTCAGAATGCCAAAAAAAGAGAGAAAGTTCATAAGTATTTGTCATATTTGTTCAGTAAATCACTGTACTGAAAAGATCAGTGGTGTTTTCTGTCTGCTGTGACTGTCCTTCTAACGGCTGCATAATCATAACAGTTGAAATGAGATTAGGTTTGGAATGAACATGTCTCACATGCTCGGGGCACGTGTTGGACTAAATCTCTCCTCATTAATAGCAGTGGAGGACAGCTTTGTTTAGGAACACGGTATCTATATCATATTAAGTTGTCTTACTATGGCAAGGATGATCAGCCTTCTGACATTGGATCTTGTTCCATTAGAGGAGTTTTCTATTTTCATTACATTGTTGGTTTTGTTACAAGGATTTATTGAATGCTTTGAAGTAGAGGATATATTATATCATTTGACAGACATAGCAATTTATAAGTATTGTTGTATAATAACATATCACACTTGTTTCTGAAGACCGGTAAATTCTGCTTTCTGTGTCGCATTAAGAGATTAACCCTGTTCTTGTTATTAGCTTTCAGGCACATGGCTAGGATGGACGTAGATAAGACATGCACTTCTACGTAATGAGCTTTTGTAAAGCACAGAGTGGAGACAAATAAAGGGCCCAGAGGGACACCACATTGGTGTTATGTAAGTCTGGGTCAGGGCAATATGATGGTACAGCACTGATAGTCTTTCAAACCAGACTTCTAGCTTTCTCTAGAGAGTCTGGTACTTTTTATCACTGAAAGGAGCCAACAATTGGCTACTTTTACAAGAAGAGGCCATTTGACTGGTATTGTAAATGGCCAACTTGTCTACTCATCACTGTTTCAAAAAAAATTGCAAATAAATCGGTCTAAGAATGGGATGATGTTAGCTTTGTCAATATGTATTGAAAAATTCAGATTGAAACAAGATCCAGGTTTATTAGCTATTTCAGTCTTAGCTTTTTCAATATATGTTTTTCTAGTTCGAGCCAGCATAGTGAAGTGCAGAGAGCCAATCAGTTTGCAGCCTTGAGATTCTGAAGCTTATGGTCAGCTAAGTGTACAAAAGTTATTGCAGCATCAGAAGCAGAGATTAGATATTAATATCACAATAAAAAATGTAACATTATGGTTTTATAGCAAAGATTACTCCGATTTTATTGTCCGTTTAGCTATTAGTTACTATTTTTGTACCGGTTTTCTTCATTAATATATTTTTATGTGATGCCACTACTTTGATGACACTTTGTTAGCTTGCCCAAATATGTAATATATATATTTTGTGTATTATGAAAATGTGTTAGTGTACCATGATGGAAGATTTCTGCCATATCGCCCAACCCCTTAACAAATACAATATGTTAGCTGCAAATTGCAAGCTGTAATTTTATTAACCTTCAAATATAGGGTTAAATAAAGACAACCCATTTGTGGCCTTTACTCATTGTTCATTTAAATAGCACCTGCCCTCTGCCCTTCTTTCATTTGCATAAAAATCCTGCTGGAATAATGATGTGTACAACTTGACGTGTTTGGTGGAGTATTCTACCATGCCGAATGTAGAAGGGTGACTAATTGGTCCCAAGGCACAGGGAGGCTGCGTGGTGCACATGGCATCCTGACACGAAGTCAGTCCCTATGACTGAAATGGTGCCCTACTTTCTATTCCATACAGATGGCAAAGTGAATTTTAGGTGTTCTGTTCCCTCAAGGGCACTTTGTTTGGACCCTAACCTATTGTAACGCTTTGTGGGATTTTTTTTTTTTTTTTGAGTTCACTGGATATTCTCTACTATGATTTTGGAGATGAATATCAAAACTTCCAAAATAGTACACTATTTTGGATATACCAGATGTGTTTTGTCATCCCTGGTGGTCTAGTACCTAAGGATCCTGTACTATCACCGCTGTGGCCTGGGTTTGATTCCTGGGCAGGGAACCATCCCAGTCAGTGGGAGTGTACTCTCAGTGCCGGTGCAAGCCTGGATAAAATGGGAGGGTTGCATCTGGTATAAAACCTGTGCTAAATCAAACATGTGGACCAATGATCAGCTGAAAGGACAACAACTACATGATGCACCAGCAAAGAGATGCACTTACAGAATTTACTGTGATTGAAAATTGGTTTTATCACTGACCTGACTTGTGTTTTAATAAAATCTGTGTGTATATTTACATGTACTGAAGAAGGACAGTGTTGCACTGGAAATGCGAGCATCAGAAAAGTTTACTCATAATCTAATTTCAGTTATTTACATGGAGGACGAGCCTTGATTTACAATGCAGAGTTATAATAAATAGATTACAAGAGATAGAAAGGGCAAAAATAAATATCACAGAATAAAACATTAAGTGAAACATTTATATTCATTAGCTTCCATTAAATATTTAAAATGCCACAGTGTAATAAGAGTATCCAGTTTCAGGGTCCTGTGAAGTTTATTCCAGGTGTGTGGTTCACTGTTTCTGAAGGTTATCTTTCTTATATAAGGTATATGAATATGAATGGCTCCATTTGGTTGGGTTTTCCCAACATAATAGAAAGGTGATATGAATGCTTTTTTTCATAGCACTTTTTTTCAGGTACACTTGCTATGTAGGTCACTTTGTAGGTATAGTGTAGCCCATCTGTTACTTTGCACAATGTGTCAGCCCTCCTCTATCCTCTACGTCCATGAGAGAAGAGGGACCACCCAGTGCCACTGGTGACCAGATATCTTCCAGGTAGTGGGCCAATCCCAGCACAGCAGTGGCACTGACATGGTAATAGCCCTTTACTGCACGTTATTGGGGATATTAGCGAGCTAGCAAATCCCACTAAGTGATGCTAATGGCCATCACCCTGACTGAGGGCTTCTTAATAAAACTAATGGAGTTTGATGAGTCCAGGCCTTTCATGGAGGCCAAATGCAAATGGGTCCTTTTTGAATTCTCTGCCATTCAGATGTGTCGTGGAACAGCAGAAGGGCCTGTCTTCATGAGGAGCTCTACATTAGATATGCGAGTCCTTAAGCTGTTGGCTTGGAAATGGCACACTTACTTCCACTGATTGTCCAGTGACTGTTTTGTTTGTCGGAAAGAAGTAAACTGCTTAACAAGTCTTGATTGTTTTTTTTTTCTCGTGTAGCTCCTTGGCCCAGATTTGCCAGAGCACTCTTGTTGAAGCTTCCCATACAACACTAAGTGAGATTCCTGCTTGAAGTTTAAAACGGTTGCTTATACTGCAGCAAACAACTATTGTGTTCTCTCACATTTGCTGAAGAGAAACTACTTCTCGTATCAAATGTAGTATATGGTATTGTTCCCTGCTATTTACCTAATTCTAAGGCGTAAACATCTATCATTGCCTGTGCAGACAGAAGTCTTTTGGATCAGTAAAACTAACATTGCTGGAGCCTTAGAGATGCACTCATCCATCACGATTGATAGCGACTGCATTGAGATGCTAATGCGGACGGCTAATGGCTTTTGCTCTTGGCTGCTAGAGTCAGCAACCAGTAAAGGGTGTTATTCAGCAGAAAGGTGTCCGGTATTTGGACGTGTTCACAGGCAGTCTGAGAGCGCTGATATGCTGACATGATTATTTCAGGTTGTTGACTATTTGTCTCGATGTTTCCTTTCCTCACATTGTCTTGTACTAATCTGTTTAAGTGTTTTTAAATTAAGAAAAATTAATTTTTTTGTCAATTTAGTCTATAAGAGGACCGCTATTGTACATTCTGGTTTTTAAAAGTCCTTTTAAAAGTGTTTTTCAATAAGCTACTCTAAGCCTTGTGTGAAAAGTGTGAGATGAATGCTTGGTAGAATCAGTACTAAAGAGCCCTTAAGTTAATAACTGAGTTTACATAGGGTTGGTCATTTTGGTGAGTGACACACACGTACACATCCAACACACATACTGTATACATTCTGAGTGGCGAGAGTTTGGCCTACAACTTCTGAACACAAACATAAAGCATCCATCACCATTTTAGACTTAGCAGACACTCCAAGCAGATTTTTTTTTTCTAAAACTGCTGCTACCTGTCAGTGTCTGAAAGACAAATCCCACTTTTGTGCTTATACATAATAAAGACTTCTGTTGTCCTAGGTGGAGTCTGTGATTTCACTCGCATCACTACAACATGGCACTTTGACAAAAGTAATATGAAACAGAAAAAACTCAAGTTTGTGTTGCGAAATCTCAAACAGGAGAACTGTATTTTCTTTCACACCAATGCACAAGTATATACTTCAACAAAAGCTTCTTAAATGATACTGTCCTTAGAAAAGGTCAAGATCTCTCTACAAGTGTCTAGATCCATGTTAGAAATTATATGTGAGGCTGTTATTCCAACCAGATGAGACTTCACCAAATATTAATTTTAAGGGTGGAGATATTTCTTTCACCATTGTATTACAGCAAAGAATTGCACACATTTTTTTCATTTGTGTTTTTAATAAAACAAAAGATAACAGTGCTCCCATGTCTTTAATCTTAAATTATCACTACTGCATGTTATTAATTTTATATAACAATTCTGCCCATTTTCTATAGGGGTGCCAATAATTCTGCAGGTCACTGTACATCTTATCAGTGTTTTTACTTGTTACTTGAAAGCATAGTGCAGGAGGAGGAACCTGTAGCTGAAGGAAGCCCAAACACCAATATAACTCGATATATAATATAAAATATAATACGAGCATTCTGCCCCTTACCTGTTCAACCAATACACCTATGTCCGATTGAACTGTGCAGGGCTTCCCGAATGACTGTAATTATTTTTTTTTTTTTGTTTTGTTTTTTTTAAACTTTCACACTCTTTACGCAACCCGCAGTCAACAAATATGATATACTCAGAACAGCTACAAAGTCAGAAAGATTTGATAACTGAAACATTGCATCCCATGAAGTTTGTAGTGAACAAGTTTGTACTGAAGCAGTACTACAAAATACAGACTGTAAAATGTCTCTATGATTTCTGTGTCTGTGACTGGACCATCACATGAGGAAGAGAGAAAGAGATCAATAGTACAGTATGGACTGGGCATGTCGCCTGGGGGACGAGTAATTTAATCTCAGAGATGGCCTTCTGCTCAAAGTCTGCATGCTCTCTCTTTCTCTCTCTCTCTTGCTCTCTCTTGCTCTCTCTCTCTCTCTCTTGCTCTTCAGCTAGTGGACTTGTATTTCCATGTCTGCATCATGTTTGTCCAGGATTTGGGTTGTACTCGGTGCGCTTATGTTTTCTTAAGTAAGGGAAATGTATGTTTATGTGCTATGTTTGCTCTGTGGTTGTAGCAAACATCTGGCTCATTGTGTTTATGTGTGTGTGTGTGTTGGTGTATGTGACAGTGTGTAGAAAATAGTGCAAAGTGGGCCTTATTGTCTCCGATGTCAAATAATGTGCAAGTGTGTAGGTGTATAATGGTGTTAGGGTGCTTATCTACTCAGCCTGTGCATCTAAATCTTCATATATGTCACACATGTATGTAACCTTCATAATGAGAACCTTTAGGAGAGATGTGGGAATCTCTAGGGACTTCAGGGTTCGATTCAGTTTCGATTCCGGCTGACTTGATGCAATTATAAATTGATTATTAATCAATGCATCTTAATGGATCTCTAATTTTGAGTTCTATAACCTACAATGTTTTTTTTTTTCCCAGCATGACTATTTGCTGCTTTTAAAAACATAATATTTCCCATCCTGAAAGAAGTCCAGAGGCTGAGCCATATGACCATGTGATAATGATATTGCAATAAATTAAGTCATGAGATTTTACTGTCCCCAGTTCTCTAGGTTCTTGTTAAATGTTTTGAATATTGAAAGAAGATTTTGTGCTGTTAGTTTTTCATAATGTTGCTCTAATATCTTGTTGGCAGTTCATTTACAAAACCTCAACAAAACATACATATTGTGTATTATTATTATTCATGTTTTATTATTATATATATTTTCACTCATCCCTAAGCTTAGTGTTCCAGTGTTTATTTTACGTCAGAAATGTTTGATTCTGTTTACATTTTACGATCAGAACATAATGAATAAGTCTATGATTCAGAGAGAATTTAAAACATTAATATTATTATTACTATTAAAGGCTGTATTTCTTTTTAAAACCAGACTGCTTCCGTTTTCCACCATGTGAATGCAGTGATTACAGAAACACTAATATTGATGTGGATTTTTAATATTGATGAGGATGCTAGAGTTAGTGAGGACACGGTGCTGTTTCGTGATAATGATTATTACGCCACAGTGCTGTTGAGTTCTGATTGGTCAGTTTTGATTGTTATCATTTCTATAGCCACATAACATGTCCAGTATCAGTGCTTTGTACGAGTCAAGCTAAAGCTGTTGCTTAAAGTTTTCCGCCACAGGAAGGTCTTCAGGACAGAGGGCTTTACACTTTCGTTGCCCAGTAACATGCCAAGCTGCAGTTTTTGTTTCGTTAACTAAAAGAGAAAGAAAAAGGAGAGGAAATGAGGGGATAGCTGTTTATAGCTTTTATAACTTAAGCGATAATGGGAAGTGACTTGTTTCATCGATGTTTCACAACATGACTATAAGTGGATATAGAGTAGGAGGTGTCATTCTTTAATAAAAAAAATTAGTGTTGGCAAATTGCTGTGGTATAAGAGGAATAAATCTCATCCTATTATAGGAAAATAATTAACTTTAAGGAAACTCCGCTTCATGTCAGGCCACATCCCACCATCCCGTCATTGATTATTTTCCTACAACAGCACATCCCTTCGTATTATATTCCTTACATAAACAGTATATTGTCTAGGATTAATGTCTCCTTTTTCAGTTGTTTGTTTTTTGTTTATCCATTTGTATATCGCTATGTTTATTTCTGTGTTGATTGTTTAACAGAGGTGTTGATGGACAGAATGGCCCCGGCGTATTGTGTATTGTGGCCGCTGTCTCCTGATGTGTAATGGCTCGTGTGAACACACAGCTTTATTCGAATATTGGGAAGCCATGCAGCAGAATAAGCCTTGTGTGTGATTAATGTGGCAGAGTGCAGAGCTCTCATCAACAGAGCTCAGCTGGAGTGTGCCTGGCTCTTTGTCATAGAGTCACAGCTGCATCCTATGTCTCTCTCACACACACACTCACACACACTCACACACATACGCACATATGTTTTCCTATAATGACCTTCATACACTCACTTCCTTGCCACACAGAGCAGGGGCGTGGTAGAGGCTAGAGGAATATTTTATGAGCACGCGCCCCATTGTGTGTAAAGTGTTAGCAGGACCTGTTTTACTTGCTCCTGCTTGAATGCAGCTTGAGGTAATAAGATAAGGTGTGTGTATACGTGCGTATGTATGTGTGTGATTGTAAAGGGGTGGAACTAGTAACGTGTCCACAGGCAGACACGCATGTGCATCTCCTCTCATTGGTCCATTCTCGTGTGTGTGTGTGTGTGTGTGTGTGTGTCTGTTCGTCTGTGCATCTGTGTCATTGTTTCCTGGGTAACACATTTCCTCTGTGATTCCGAGGCTCTTGAAGTCAATAACGTGCAGAGTATATTGAAGGCTTTATAGTCATTCTAACAAATTAACTGAGTGTTAATGCCATACTGCTTTTTTTTATTTTAAATATGTGCCTAAAATATTTGCTTTAATTGTGATCACACATATTTTTTGGCTTTTTTTAATTAACTGCTTAATACCTCAGGTTATTATTCAGCTGTTTATCTTAAAAGCTGTTAACCAGTATTTCCTATGAATTATTTAATACATATGATGAAACTAATAGCAAAAGGTATGTAGTAACAAGACTGAGAAACTGCTGAGTTTAAGGGGGTTAATTCATATCATCACCTGTGATATTAGCTAAACAGCTGTAATGCACAAAACCACAAACTCCCAGGTTTTTAACTGTCTGGGTGTTTTTTGTGGTATGTGGTGATGTATGGGGGTGTGATGGTTTGATATTTTCATGATATAATAGCCTAGACTAAAATAGTCTTTCATAGTTTCACTGTATCAAGGTATTAAAGATGTTTAACGATTACAAAATCTTTTTGCACAACAAAAAAGATCAAATCCTCTAATTATTCTTCTTTTCTTATTTTTGTGAATGACTTTTCCATAAAAACTCTCACACTGTCAGTATTTATCACGTTAACGTTATAAGCTGAAAGACAGAGTGGCTGTGAGGAAATGTAGAGCCAAAAAAAAAAAGTTCAATGCTGCTTAGACAAACTAAATCATTGGCTGCGTGTACATGCGCATCAATATTCTGATATAATCATAATCTGGCAATATTCGAATTAGTATTGAGTCACGTAAATGCTGCAATCCGACTGCCTGATTCAGATTAAGACAATAATTAAAGACAATTTCCACAAATTCCGATTCCCACTAGTGGAATATACCTGTTTTAATCGGAAATTTGTAGCATGTAAACACCTTATTCAGAAAAGGAGATATATGTGCATGCTCAGTCCGCAAGGAATTGTGGGTCCTAACAGATGCTTAGCTGTATCCTAGGTATTTAGGACTGGCAACTCAGGCATCCTTACAGCAACCATGAATACAGGAATATTCCGAAGCCTGTATTGTATTAGGAACACGGCTGCAACCCGAATCTAGACCTTCAACGGAATTTGATGTGCATGTAAACATAGCCGGTGTTTCATTCAGTTTTGATCAGCAATGTCATGTTCTTCTGTGTGTATGATAAAGTCGCAAAAGTTCCATCCTCCCTGCAGAGAATCTACGGTTTTAGTGGGATGTTTTAGGGTGAGTCCAGAGGTATGGACTCACAGGGTGACACACTGGTGATGAGAATCACTGAAGTAAGGAACTTGATTGGGTAAAAAAAAAAGAAGAAGAACCATTAGATGTTTCTAGACAGGAGTACATTTTTTGAAGAAGTCAACGATGAGGTAAACGCCTGATCATGCACCATGACTAATCATGAAACCCTGACACCGGAACAACCCTAGTGCTGTCAGTCTGTACTTAATCTACCTAGTATTTTAAGTGCAAAAGGGCATATACAAGAAGAAACACAGCTTATAGAGTAAAACAATGAAGTAATTAACAACTACAGCCTTGTAGTAACAGCTAAGTAAACTAGCTGATAAAGTATGATGGAGTAAAGCTCCAAAGCACTATGTAGGCCTACTGAGAAAATGCCTTTTGACCCACACTGTATTTTTACCTCTTCCTTCCTCTTTCACTTTTCATCTCATTTCATCCTCTGTGTAATGTCTTCTTTCTACATATAGCACGGCCTGATCTCACCTCTACTAGCTATCTGTGTGTGTCTTTCTCTGGCTCTCTCTGAGTTGTTGTTAGGCAGGATGAATGTGTAATTACCCCCTTTGCGTCCTTTCCCTCTAGAAGCTCGCTCAATTATCCTCCACCCCGGCAAGCTGCATGGAGCACATGCTTTTCCCCGCTCTCAGCAGAGCAATTACCAGGCTGACTCGCAAAGCTCATCTCTTAACCGGAATTACCTTTCATAATGGATTCCTTTCCAAAATGGTCAGATAAGGAGAGGAGATTATGCCTCTGTTATCTTTGACTCAGGTATAATTTCAGGGTGGTTAACTGTTCAGTGTACAAATAATTACTGAACTCTTATAGGAATGCTGTAGTGTTTGTCAACCTCATCTGTACTGTGTGTGTAATTATCACGGACGATCATTTCAACACGTTTCGCCGTAGTAATAAAAGAACTGTAATGTTGCCGGGATGGTCAATAAATGTTTACGAAATGAGAAAACGCACAGTGAATGCTTTCATAAAGGATATTTGTGAATTACACTGAAATTAAATCTGTGTAAATCATCTTTCCAGCTTTTTTCAGAGGGAAACATTTGTGGTCATGTGTTACCCTTGTAGTTGACGTAGCTCAAAATAAACATGAATGTCCCCAGGTTTCTGCATAATCACCCATGAAACCTCAGGAAAAGTGTAATTAACTAGAAATACTTGTGTTTGTGTATTGTGCCAGTGTTGGAAAGTTTCCTCGTATCATCATAGTTTTAAATTTAGCCTATATCTTCATGTTTTGACGATATAATTTCGTTGACAAAATTTATCAACTGCCCTTAGACCACTAATGTAACTGAGTTTCTAGTTAAGGGTTTTTTCATTCTTCTCGCAGTACGGGAAAAAGTATACATGAAAATTTTGTCTGTAGTGAATGTGATGCAGTTTTAAAAAGGATATCATACTCTTTTAATAATGTTGTGATGAATAATTGATAATGAAGCGGAGGCAGATAGATGTCAGAATCAGCCTTTTGTGGGGAATTCAAACAAGAAGACACATTTATAGTCAGAAATCAGGCAGGGGTCAAAATCAGAAAAATCAGAAAAGAACAGTCAGAAATGCACACAGGAAACAGGAAAACCTCTAAAGGTTTTAGGCGAGAGAGCTGGTATGTGTAGTCGAGTGGGAATGATATAATATCTATATCAGATTTGGGTGTGGAGTTGTGATGACTCCTGGATCAAATCAGTGGATTTGATTGTTACAGAGATTGTTATAAATGTGATATTTGTGTTACTGGTAACACATTGCATTAGATACAGCTATGTTTGGTTGCTCGTGAAGATTTTACACAGGAAATTACAACATCATCATGAATAAGCCATGATGCACACAAAAGGTTTTTCTCAACATTACTTCATCTGGCTGTAGAAGTTTGCGGCTCTGGCCTGGAGGTGTGCATCAGGACTTCAGGACTCAACAAAAAAATGTCACAACAGCGTGTCACCATGCTGACAGGAACGGACGTACAAAAGGCCACCTTGATTGCCCATGTATTGGACATGAGCATGCTCACACGGAGCTGCATGATGCATTTACATCATCTTTTGTGTAAATTGGGCTTTATTCATTCATTTATTCATCTTTAGTAACAGCTTTATCCTAGCTAGAGTCTTTATATTTTGGAAAACAGAAGCGATTAAGTTAATTCATAACAAAAGTAACTGCAGGAGTGGACGTGATTGGTCAGAAATCCCTCATGAGCTTAGTATGATGAAGTAGGATAGAAAAACAGTCGTGTGCACACCTCTACTGTGGCCTGGTTAAAGCGAGGCATCCTGGTGTCTGGGTTGTGTGTTTAATTTGAGATTTACTGTTATATATTCAAGCTACCCAGCTGTGATCTCTGCTGGCTGATTTATGCCTGGAGGGAGCAGTAGGGATTTGAGAGCAGCACATGACCCCAGGTTAACCACTGCATCACTGTGAGAATTCCCCTTCGCTTACATTAACCTTACATGAAGTGTAAGCTTCATGCTTCATGACTCACTTCTCTTTATTATCTATGGTAGTTTAAACATAGCTAGCCAGTGCTGTGTAGCTGCACCTACTATTAACTGGATGTTATTATGCGATTTGTTGTATCAAGTTGTCTGTTGTCGAGGTGATGCATATGAGGAAGATATAGTTGTTCTCTGTATTAAGGCTTCTGCATGCTCATGTGAAAAAAGATTGCAAGAACATCTAAGAGACAGTTTGCTAAGACAGCCACATGGGTGATGTTAGCACATTTTGACCTCAGATGTAATAGAGGATGATCGTGATAATGAAACAGTTTGAGAATAGAGACATATAGGTCATAATAGTTAATCAAGGCTGGATATTTTTATGTCTAATATATAGAAAAGAATCAAGATTAGCGCAGGTTGAGAATCCCTGTCACTCTGTCACACACAGATTGGCCTTTTAAAATGGCAGTGGATTTCCTAAGAGAGCTGTGAGAGGCTTGTGCGCACGCTGCTGGAGTGTTTGAAGGCAGAGTTTCTATAATTGATGAGGAGGACTGAGGACTCATTCCCAGAGACATTTTCCACTCCATTAGGGTTGAGGACAGAGTCTCTGCGAGGTCTCTGACCCATTGAGAGACAGTCGTGCTCCTGCTTATCTGCAGGCGTGCCCTTAGACCTCGGGTTGATTCAGGCCAAATAGTGATTTGAAACCTCATTCAGCAACCAGGCTGTAAATCCCACAGGCCAGTGTTCCATTTAATTCACAACCCATACATGATATGATAGATGAGATCACAATTTGCATCTTCTGTAGTACTTAAATTTAGCTTTTTGGAAAGTATTTTACTGGAAAACAATGAAAATGGCCATTTTTAAATTAAAGAATGCCAAATAAAATGTAACATTAAATACAGAAAATGTATCATTAAATACAGAAATATTAAATCGAGTAATATTAAATAGATGAATTGGTAAAAAAAAAAAAAAAAAAAAACAATAATATGGTGCATAGACAACTTTAATTTCTGCACAGATCTGACATTTAAATAAGCACTAATTTTAGGAAAATCCACTGAATGGTATGTTCTCTTGCTGTACGACCTTGATGGTATTTTTAATAATACCATTTAATATTAAATATTAATATTAATATTAAATCTAGTAATATTAAATAGATGATGTTATCAAAAAACACAATAATTCGGTGCAAAGACAACTTTCATTTCCACACAGATCTGTCATTTAAATAAGTTTCATTTATTTGAAAAATCCCCTGAACGGTATGTTTTCCTGCTGTACGGGCTTGATGGTATTTTTAGACCTTGATCTAATGAACTAGCATCAGGATATGTTTTTGACGGAGACTATAAAGCAATTCTGTAAGCTGATCTGGATAAGTGCATCATCTAAATTCTGTAAATGTAAATGTAATTGTAATTGTAAAAGTAAATCTAAACACTCACATCTGACATTCAATACATTAGTTTAAGTGTACTTGAATGAAGGATGATTTTAGTCCAGCCTCGACGAAAAACAAGCAATCTAACATCTGGCTTATTGAAGACAGGAGGAACATTTGTCATATCTGAATTAAAAATGCTAAAATAAATAATGGTCTCCTGTAAACAACGCATTGAAAGTCGTGGGATTTTATTGAGAAACCTTTTTGAATCCTCCAAAATGCCATTCCCACTACTATTATAAAAATGACACTGATATTATTTTGCGATAACAATAAATTAATCTGATATATTATGAACATCATTTTTATATCGTATATCTGCCAGCTGACAGATCCCTTGGTAGTTTGATCAGATGTAGACCTTTCTGCTGTGTGCTGTGGATGCCTGTCAGTCAGTGGCTCATATCTGATAGGCTGAGCTCCTGAGAGGTTTCCAGGTCATCAGCCTCTGTCTGGAGGTTCAGTGGAAGGCTTTCAGCACTGCTGAGCTGTCAGACTGTGGTGTGTGTGTGAGTGTGTGTGTGTATGAGTGAGAGACATTGGGGTTTGAACCAAAGACGCATGTAGACTACAGAGATTAACCAAGACCAGCTTAGTGTTGTGTGATTGTGTGAATCAAAGAAAGCTAGTATGAATGGTAGTGGATTAAAAAAAAAAGGAAGGGGGTTGGGGAGCTACTCACAGATTTTGAGAAACTGATGGGTGTGTGGCATAGTGTGGTGCATGTTTTGTTTTTTTTATCTTGATGGGGACCAAATGTCCCCATAAGGACAGGAATATGTGACAGTTTTGACTTTGTAAGGGAACTTTTTTGTCAGACATCCCTGTCCTTGTGCTAAAAACATGGCATCCTCTACACACACATGCATACAAGCATGCTACCGCTGTGTGAGAGTGTGTATGGGGTGTGTGCCTGTGTATTTTTTGCCCATTAGTGCCGGTTTGGTCCCCAGAGACGGTTAGCATAATAATGAGCTTGCTCTCTCTCTCTCTCTCTCTCTCACTCTCTCTTTCTGTATCTGTATCATCTTTCATTTTTTTTCTGGCAGATTTGCATTTTAGTATCCACATTACCAGATCTTGTTTCCATGAATAATAAAGACCTTGTCCTTGTTCCTGCTGCTGTTTCCTTGTGCTTTGTCTTTCCTAAGGTAAAAACGCCTTTTCCTAAAGTGTGTGAATGCCTCTGACACATTAGACTCACAGGACCGGCATACTCATCTGAGCTGGAGCGGCACACTCCCAGCACACTCAGGGCAAATTCGATTTATTATTTTCCGTAGCACTGGAGAGCTTCATTCAGATCAGACATACTAGTAAATGTAATGTGATATTCTTGTCTGTTTATGAATATAAAAAATACTGCAGTCAGTGGTGCAGTCTCATTGAACATGAGCCACAATTGCAGAAGGGCTATGAGAATGAATTTTACAGTTTAAATTTTACAAAAAATTTTAATAATATTTACACATTCAAAAATATATAAGCAACATGCAAATGTTTAAGACCCCATAGCCTACTTTGCATCAAAGGTCGAGTCAATTGAAACTCATTTCTTAAACGTTTTGATTAAATAAAACCTGTGTGTCACTTGACATAGCAGAATGTTTTATGGTCTAAATCAATACATGACATATTTTACTAAATGTCTAGTTCAGTCATGAAACTTTGTCTGCGCGCTGATTGGTTCTCTCGACACCAGTGATACAGCCAATCGGTCCGCCTCTCCATTTACGTAACTCTCCATTATCCTGAATAAACTAGCCGGGCACGGTTTCCACACGTGCCATGAGAATTCCCATTTACCCTCCTCCTCCCCAGCGCCATCCATCTAGATCTGTACGGGCAAATTTTTCGCAGCAGAAGCATGGTTCTTAATATCTCTGTGTCCGAGTATGCTTAACTAAGCAAGTCTTGTACTTGCTCAGCAGCAGCAGTAGCATAGCAGGTCTAGTCTGCCAAGATCAAACCTACTTACGCTTCATTCTTATCAAGAAACGCTTGCTAATTTCATTCCGAGAGTTGTCATGACTGTCAGTTGGCATACTTTCACATATTTTGGCATTTTATTGGACATGTAGTTCACTGTGTAGGTTCTACAAGGCCACTATAATCATACACAATGTAGTGAGCATATATAGTGAATAGGAAATGATTTGAACTTCAGCCTGTGTGTTGAAGGGGCTTAAGTTATAAAAAATATTCCTGCGCAAAACTGAATATGGTGGATTTTTTTTCTTGGATCTAGGGACTCTTAAATGATAATTTATTTATTTCTGATTTATGCAATACAAGTGCAAAGTGTAGCACCACCGCTAGTGTTCGTTGTGTCTGTAGCAGTATAAATTAAAGGCTCCTGAATTTCTGAATGTATTAAAATACTGAACCTTTAAAATAATTGAAATCCAAATGCAGTTTTAAAATGAGCCCAATTTACTTTCCTACTCTCACATCATAGTGTAGAGTTCACATTGTTTCACCTCACTTCCTGTTTTCTCCTCAAACATATACCTCATTTATTATCCTGTCTTTTTATCTCTTTATCAACTGTATACCTCTGTCTTTCTCTGTCTCTGGGAATCGACCTGTAGAAGTGGTCATGGAGACGATTTGGTCTGCCAGAGGGAGAATAGGAACAAAATTAAAAAATCACAGTCTATTAAAAGCAGGCACATTTTCAATTCAACAGAATTTTATTTATTTAGTGCACGTAACAATAGACATTGTCAGAAAGCAGCTTTAAAGAAATTTGGATGTAGATTTATATCCCTAGTGAGCAAACCAGAGGTGACAGTGGCAAGAAAAAACTCCCTGAGATGTTACGAAGAAGAAACCTTGAGAGGAACCTCTCAAGCTGAGCTGTCAAACTGTGGTGTGTGTGTGTGTGAGTGACATTGGGGTTTGAACCAATGATGCATCATGTAGACTACAGAGATTAACCTAGTTCCGCTCAGTGTAGTTCGAATGTGTGAGTCAAAGAACGCTAGTATGAATGGTAGTGGACTCAAAAGGCAACACATCCTCTTATAGGTGACACCGAAAGATTGTGATTGTGAATCATTACTCTTCTACAAATGTATACTATAAAGTCAAACAGTATCACATGTTTTGAAAAGATGTTTAGTAAGATTGTATTGTGAATAAGAGTCATGGGATAAGGGACAGTCTTTATGATTACAGCAGCAGTTCTTAGGTACAAATCTGCAGTATTCATGTGAGATTATCTACTGAGGAAAGTGCAAGTCTTGGGCGTAAACTGTTTTTAGGAAGTGCAGATTTTTAGGGTATCTATGTGGGACCATCACAGCAGCAGAAAGTGAGTCACAGAAATCTGCAAAGAGAAGTAGAACATCATGCTGATATATTTCTGGAGTCTTCTGATTAGGATTGTAAGTATGTAATAACAATGACTGCAGTGTAAAAAAAAAAACTAGACTTACTTTATAGTTAACATGAATTCTAACAAAAATCTTGAGAGAAACATCTCAAAAATCACATGACCATCTATAAATATATTCACTCTGACAGTGCCTGAAGTCAGGAGGCTTCAGTTACCTTCACACAACCCGTAGAGATCATGGCCCGGCTTCTCTGCTGTTACATTATCTGAAACTGTATTCCATCATATTCTCCGGGAGTGTAAAATTGGGTCGGGGGTTTAATTTTGTAGCTTGCGTTCCGCTGTTGGAAGATAATGGGAGATTAGCTGAGAGGTTTTTGTTCCGTGTGTCTCAGAAAGCACAATGGCTGTTCCTCGACCAGGCCCCTTTAAGAAAAGGTCACATGAAGTGGTGGAGAGCTGTGAGAGCTGCACCACTCTAGCTCCCCTGCTGTTTATCTAGCTGACCGGGCCAATCAGTCTGGCCTTTTACAGCCCAAACAATGGCGGGTCTGGCGGCCCACTTTCCCACTGATGAGCAGTTTTATCCTTCTGCAACATTTTACCTTATAATGCAGAATACTAGGCCCTTAACATTAATAATTCTGTTTGATCAGCAACTTCATTCATAATGCATCTGAGGGCAAACACTGTCCTTATAGACCTGGTTTTAATGCATCATGGCTGGGTGTTTTGATGCAAGTGAAACTCTTCTGCTGTGAGGTTTTTGCCTAGGTCTTCTCAGCTTTGAAAACCACACGTGTTATGAGAGAGAACCCACAAATGTGCAAAACAACCCCATAACCACACTTGCTAAATGAGGAATTGCTGTATATCTCAATGGCAAGTTCGTAGGAAGCTGACTTTCCTGCTATCATGGTCACTCTGACTTTTATCATTCTATAAAAAAATCGCAGTGGGAGAGGATTATGAATGTGCTTATTGCTGTGGGCAAAGTGCCCTTGAGTTTAACGGATGTAATTGCGTGTTAATCGTTTTAGTCTCTCGCACATGGACAGCAGAGTTATTTAAATGCACACACATTTAAATGACTACGGGTGCCATGTTTCTGTTTTGAAACTGAACTGTGCGCTTTTCCGATAGCACATCTTGCGCCCATATTCATTTTTGGCAGGGCATTCTATCTTTGGGGATTTCGTGTGATGAAAGTTGAGGCTTAAATAGAGGGCTTTTGAACTACTGTGACTGAGATCTGCCTTGGGCCATTGAACAAGCGCTTGGTCTCTTTTTTCATAAATGAAAGAGGTCAGTAGCTACAAAAATGAACAATAGCAAAAAAATGAACCAGACTGCTGTTTCTTTTATCACTTCCTTTTTTCCCAATTAATGCCAGTTCAGAAGTCTGAGTAATCCTGGTAGCATGCTTCATGTTAGTGGTCATTGTTTGGCTTTGGCGTGTAACCTCATGACTCAACCTTTGACTAATTTTCTGTTCTATTCTCTCTAATCTCTAAGGTATCGGCAAGAATGTCATCTGTGACCGCACGGCCACACCGCTGGATGCCTTCCGCATGATGTCAGCAGCACAGTACTACCCCAAGCTGCTGAGCATTATGGGTAATGTTCTGCGCTTTCTTCCGGCCTTCGTGCGCATGAAGGAGCTGCTAGAGGAGGGCTATGTGGGAGAACTGCTGGTCTGCGAGGCACAGGTCCACGGCGGCAGCCTCTTAGGCAAGAAGTACAACTGGAGCTGTGACGACTTGATGGGCGGTGGAGGACTTCACTCTGTGGGCAGCTACATCATCGACCTGCTCACATTCCTGACCAGCCGGCGCGCCATCAAGGTGCATGGCTTCCTCAAGACTTTCATTAAACAGACAGACCACATCAAGGGCATCAGACAGATCACCAGTGACGACTTTTGCACTTTTCAGATGGTGCTGGAGGGTGGAGCCTGCTGCACCGTGACGCTCAACTTTAACGTGCCGGGTGAGTTCCGGCAGGAGGTGGTAGTTGTTGGAACGGCTGGACGACTCACAGTGTGTGGCACTGACTTGTATGGACAAAAGAACAGTGGCATGGGAGGCCGTGAGCTACTGCTCAAGGACAGCACACCTTTAGGCAATGCCTCGCTGCCTGACAAGGCCTTCAGCGACATCCCTACGCCCTACCTCACTGGCACCATCTGCATGGTCCAGGCTATACGACAGGCCTTCCAAGGCCAGGAGGATCGGCGGACTTGGGATGGCCGGCCGCTCACCATGGCCGCCACTTTTGAGGACTGTTTATATGCTTTGTGTGTGGTGGACACAATCAAGAAGTCCAACCAGTGTGGCGAATGGCAGAACATCGTAGTGATGACGGAGGAACCTGAGGTCAGTCCAGCCTATCTGATCAGTGAGGCCATGCGACGCAGCAGGATGTCGCTGTACTGCTAGAGTTGCTTGACTGATGACTGAATAAATGTGATTGGAGTTAGAAAATGAATGACTGGAATTTAACCTGGAATTAAAACTAAGCCTGCTGAATTTTATGGTTATAAATTGAAGGAATGATCAGAAATGCAAACAGCAATATACTCTTTCTGCTTTCTCTGAACGGCACTGCTTCTGGATTAAATCACACTGGATTCATGGAAGATGAGTGGAATTTGTACAGCAGATATTTTCAACACTGGAGAATACCACTCAAAAAAAACAAAACAAAACAAAAAAAAAAACATTTAGCTGTGGCAAACATGGTTCTGTCCTTCTTGCATGAATGTGCAAACCCAGTGGGCTGTCCTGTGTATGTGTCCTGTGTGTGTAGAACATTACAAAAATCAATAGTTTGGCTGGTAGGCCTTTTAGAGAGGAACTCCCCTCTGGTCAATTACGCAATAAATCTGCCTAGATATGCTTGTGTGTCTGAAATATGAAGGAATGGCTTGTTTTTTTAGCTGCGTCTTCAGAGGACAGTGTAATCCTGGCATGCTAGCGCAAGTCTACTGTTCCTTTATGTTTTAGGTTTTAATTCTGTTCTTCAGCTCTTACATGAAGCTGGCCAGCTCGTTTCTGAGCTTGATGAATTCAACGTGTGATGCAACACCGAGCCACTCTTGCACACATAGATGAGGGCTGTAAATCACAAACAATCGAAGCGGTGGCCTCTGGTTAGTACAGCGTGGGTAGCTGTTCCAGCATGCAGCCGCCTGCACTGTTACAGTGTTGGAGTTGGAATTAATTACTATAATTATCATCTGAACAAACAAGTGGTAAATGTGGCAGACATACAACATAAAACAAAATAGTAAACACCCCTATTGTTTTACAAATTCATGGGTAGCATACACTAAGTGTCACTGAGCTGTTACATGAACAATATATAATACATTCTGTTTACAGGGTCAGATAAATAATCTGACGCAGTTTAATGCCAATTTTACACTTCGTACCTTTTCATCTGTATGCTCTGAGGTAGATTTAGGAGTTCTGATAACGTGTCATAATTACATTTTATGTCTATCATCATTCTTGCACATTCTTGAGGGCTAGATACAGCCGAGTCAATTTTGAAGCATAAAAATAGGTATACCAAAATATATTCAAAACAATGCAAAACTTCCTACGCAATGCTGTAGTGCTGTTTTGACCGGGACATGATCCTAAATGACGTATGTTTTTAGTGCATAATTTTAATAGAAGTTGAATTAGTTACTGTATTAGTTATTAGATAATTATTACATCTTACTTATTTCAAACATTGACCTACAAGCCAAAAGATTGATTTTTAATTTTGAGCTCTTTATTTGGTCTGTTATATTGGTTTATTTGGTTTAATATCTACCATTGCCTGCTGTTTCCTTTTCCTGTTTCTGTTCCAAGTTGGTAATGTACCACTTCAGGTATAAGGGTGGTATAAAAGGGTCAGATGATGGTTGTAACTGGTGATAAAAATCACAAAGGCTAACATAATGCAAAGACTCTCCACAGGATTGGTAGCAAGAACTAATTCTGATCACTGTGTCATTTGTTTGTACAGTGTAACGTCACGCTACTCGTGATGCAACGAAATGAAAGTTCTTGGCCGAAACTTGTAAAATTGCTAGATTTTTCTTAATTGGCTTTTCACACTATAAAATAAATTATAGTAATTTATTTTTCTTCTTATTTATACTTAAAAATAAGTCTTAAATGAAGACCTAGAAGTTAATGAACTATATTCACCATGGATAAACAGTTGTTTTATAGCAACTAGCATAGGAATTGTTACACATGCAGGTAGTGCTTGAAACTGTTATGCACATGCAGTATGTGGTGCACATCAAGCAGGTAATGAATCAGCTACATGTTTAGGGTTGCCAGATTGGATGCAGTTTCCAGTTCACTAGAAATCAGCCTGGAAATGTAATGATGGAAAATTACAACTACAGACCCAAGGTCGTTTCATTTTCTTTAGGCTCAGAGTGATTACAAATAGCACTATTCTCATGTAGGGGGATTGGATTTGGTACAATCGGGGATCCTTCCTAATCTGGCAACACTGTACAAGTTTCTGGTGCTGTGTTTTTAATGAATAAACATATTTGCAGTGTTACATTTTAATATGCTATATTTAATCTTAAAAAATAAAACCAACATAACTTTGCTGTTTACTTTTTGCAGCATTTGTACTCTTTCGTCTGAGAACTGGATGTGTCGCGCTTTCGGCCAAAAATTTTCAGTGGGTGAAATTTCGAAACATCCCTAGAGCTACTGTAATAAATATTATGACCGCTTATTGAACTGTTCTAAAAGTGTCATGGCAAATGAATTATCAAAGAAATTTATTTTGAGAAAGTTATTTTGACATTTCATCAATGTGAGAATTTTTTTTTTTTTTTAAGCTGCCTGTGAAAACCATCTGCTGTACATAACTACATACATTTTTATACATGCTATGCGTAATATAGACATATTTATTTTTATGTTTTGGATGTTTCACATTGAAGTAGGTATTGTGTGTCTTGTTCGAGAGGTGCATTGATGCCTTTGATTTATACGCTTCTCTGAGAGAGGTGCAGCACTTCCACTGTGATGCTACTGTTACTGTCAGTGTGTGACCAAAATCTGACTGTTTTTTTTTGTTTTGTTTTTTTCCCCCAGGTTCACGGCTTTTAATTCACACAGTATAATATATAATGGTTATATGAGACTACACAGGAAAATTGCCGTGAAAATCATCTCTGGATGTGCATATTTATAACATTTGCTTCTTAAAACGCCTCTCTTTTGCTCACTTGGTTCCTCCTGTACCTAATATTTGTGCTTGTGTGTATGCTCTTCTCATAATCCTAAACAAACTGATACAGTTTTCTGTCAGCCATTTTCAGTGACCTTTCACCTCGTTTTCCAAAACCTTTACGTTCGCTCCACTTTGTGCAAATGTACAAATACAACAACCATCAGAATGTGAATCATGACAGGTTTAGCATGGTTCATCTTCTATAGATGTTTCTAGAATGATCTTAAACTGGAAAATGTTTTCAGGTTATTTATTTCTGGGATCTCATTATGGCTAAATGAAAAGAAGCGAACCTTAATGTGTCCTACAGCCTCCATGGCTTTCTGTTTAATTACACGTCTCTACAGGTCACAGTTCCTGTTCACTTCTCGAATTGACCTGATGACTACAAATCATGTTTTCTTGGAGCTGAAATGGGCTGAAGCCTATTTGCTAGGATAGAGCCTAGGATAAAGACTGTGAGAGCTAATCCAGTTATCAGCACCGTGCGAATATCAGTAACTGTCATCAAAACAGCCTAATTTTGTGGGCGTTGTTTATGAAGTAAGATCCTCATACAATATGAACATAAAAATAAAACAGAGATGCTGATTACATAATTACAACTTTGAGGATTACATAATGAATTAATTTGATATCAGAATAGAGTGATATCAAAAAGCTTGATCTTATCTGAATTCACCTAAGGCATCCTTTCAAATTTTATTCCTCAGATATCCAGAGATGATTCATGCAGTGATATGTATTTAAAAAAAAAAAAAAAAACAGAATTATTATTGTTATTATTTATTTATTTTAAACGGGCCAGATTTTATCACCAAAAATGATGTCTTTGGAAATGGGATAAATTAAAAGATTATGTTGGTCTCTAATTTGAATATGGTTTACATCTGCTTTAAAAAAAAAAAAAAAAAAAAAAAAAAAGTTGATGTGTTAGTGTCTCCACCTTAAAGCTCTGTCCTCATACAGCTGCTGTACTAATACAGTTATGCAAATAGCATAATATTGCAGATTGCAGATGTAACTGGAATAAGTGTGTTGTTATTGTGTCATGATGAGGTTTCAACCCCAAAAAATACCATACCTGTGATTACAAATCTATTACGTTGCCAGTTATGCATTACGCTATGCTCTTTCTGAACTCTGTTGTGTTTCACCTGTACAAAATAATTCAAAAAACATTGTTGTTAGACATTACATCTATATTTGTTTGAAGTGTGTATATGTCTGCTAGCACCGCTGTTGTGTAAGAGTCTCTTTCCTTCTCTTTATGTAGCATTAGCAAACGTTGTGTAAGAAGGTGGGGGTTGGGACACGCTGAAAAGGCCGAGACTCAACGGTCCGGCTTTGGCCGCACTTCAACAGGACACACTCGGCTTTCAAAATTGATTCCGGTGAAACAAAGCTTTGATGGAAGGGTGAGTCGGAGAGAAAAAGTGAATCCTTTTACCCGTCCTTGGGAAGCAATTAATGCGTATCCTCCTCAATTCTTCCCACTCTGAATGATAAACGATCACATGGTCCTGTGTAGGATGAGTTAGTGCTATTGTTGTGGGTGACGTTTGCTCTGTGTTGCTTTAAATTACTGTGTTTAGAGAGTAGAGATGATACATGGATAGATAGGTGGACATCTACACACCTTTAACTGGCGTTGGGATGAAGAGGGTGTTGGTCTGCTCCCACTGAGAGTGGCCTGCTTCAGTATGAAAAGACTCCGAGCTCAAAGAAGAGCTTCTTCTGCTGCCCCAGACAGTAACCTAGCAACCGAATACCGCCAGCCGAAACCAGCCTTATCTTAAATGTTTTCTGCTCTCATTTTCTCAATTAAAGACGGTTATAAAGGTACTGATCTGCAGTGTAGACGTCCATTTATCTTTAATATGATTTTTATATTTTTTACCTGTTTATATTTAACAGGTGTTTAAAATAATAGTTGAGTCACCAGACTAATATTAACAAAGACCACCTGGTATGCAATATAAACCTGTATGCTCAGTGGATTGGAAGTCATTGTAACACTTCTGGTAGACTACAGATTTGTAAGATGGAAAAACAGTAATGCAGAAACACATGTTTACACACTTAGAACAAACGGTTTAAAGCTGGAGCATTAAGGGTTTATTTGGTTTGTCTTTTTTGGGGAGCCTTTAAAGGTTTTATGCAGAGCCCATACAACGAAGTATTTCCTTTTCAGAGACGGGAAGCTAAGAACCCATGACTGTCTAATGCTGTGGTTCTCAAAGTGAGGTCCGGGAACCACAGGGGTCCATGAGGAAAACAGCACATCATTATCAAAGCTGTGTTTATTGTTGAGTTCTTATAGTTATTCGCCCGTTTGACTCATCACTTGAATTAAGTGGGTTTGATACAAACCTTAATAACTGAAAAACAAGTAGGCCTGTAAGTAATATCAAGTTTCTATAGAAGGTTCAGGAATAAAAGCCTCCAATAAACAGCCAGTATATTATTGTACATGTTTGAATAAGGAGGGTAATATTTGAATATATCCTAAAATAAATCTTGACTAAGGGGATCTGTAGATTTTTTTTTTTTTTTTTTTATACAGTCAATACAGTTGGCAGCAAGATGTTTGAGAACCTTGAGAACTTGTCACCTCAATATGTTCTTGTTATCAAGCTCAAGTAAACTCCCTGGCTAAAGATAACTGAAACTGTCATAAACCAAAAATACAATCATTTTTGATTGAACTTCACCATATACGCTGATCAAGTTAAAAAAAAAAGTATCAATTTCTAGGCCACAGAGAGACTTCTGATCAGGAAGAGTCTTCAGTATGCTAAGACTGAAGCAGGATTGTTCCAGATTACTCCCACTTGTGAAAATGCAAACGTTTTAGTCAAGCCTCAGCCACACAGCGGCCTTGTGTTGAAACTACCATTTTCATTAATCCACTCACTGTGATGCCTCTGAGTGTGGTGTTGAAGATACAGAGCTTTGGGATGAAACAGTACAGGGTGTTTCTAATCAGAAGGAACACTGAGCTTTTGTTTGGCCTTTCATTCCACCTTTGCCCACCATTCTCCTCACCACAAGGGGTCAGTGTTGGTGAGCATGAGCATGGATAGTTATCTGTCATTGGCAAAATCCAACATCCAACATTCATATCACATCTCTCACACAGAAGAGATGTTTGAGAGATGAGTGGTGCTTGTGCTTTCTGTTTCCTTCAAGCAACTGAACTGCTACTGTATATTAATTTGCAGGTCTGCAGTCTTTTTTTGGTCATTCTCAACTGTCTTCTTAGAATAATCTCTGGCACGTTGTGTTTTTTAGTCAAATAACACAATAAAAGGACTAAACTGACTATCAGTAAACTACACTTGCATTGAAATGCAAAATGTAAATTCCACGTAATGATAGAAGCCTATAGGCCATGTGTAGATCACTGTTTCTCAGAGTGAGGTCTGCAGTTTTCTAAAATTTTGTTTCAGTTGTGGAAATCACAACCCACCATTACCAACGCTGTTCAATCATATTCATGATTGGGTTCTTATAGTTATCAGCCTGTTTGCCTGGTCACTTGAATTTAATTGGTTTAACATCAGAAACTCAAAAATAACTAATGTCAGGTTTGATTTAATATGTTCTGTCAGTAAAAAGCCCAGGAATAAAATGCTCTACAAAAAAAATAGTGCAAATATTATTGTACAAATTTAAATAATGAGCCTAACAGTTGTATAGTTGGATTATTGGATTATTGCTCATACATAAATCTGGAGCAGGGATCCAAAGAATTTATTTTTTTTAATAGTTAAAGGGGTCTATGGCTACAAAGGTTTTGAGAACCCCAGACGAAGACAATAAAAGCTCCAACTTGCCATTCCCGGAATTGGAAAGTACACCTGGCTAACACTTATTTGACTACTCAAATGTGTTCCTAGAGCTGTGACGCAACTCTGCTCTGGTATGACGTGCATGTCACGCACATTTCCTGGTCACCACAGGTGGCTATACGAGTCCAGTGTTTTTGAGAAAGCATTGTTATAGTCGATGCCTCTGTGGCCCCCAACTCAGACATTTGTTTGTGAATGCTGCCTATTGCATTGTCAATGTCAAAAATGGTTTTTGATGCTTCATTCTATTCATCTATTTATTGTACTATATGTATATCGTGGATGCATGGATACCTGTATATATTTTGGAGTGGCAGATGCATATTTATCGGTCTTGAACTAGAGAATGTAAACGTTTTGGTAGCATTAAAGACTATATTTTATATATCTGCTGTATGGAGGGCTGGTGGGACAAGAAAGCAGGAAAGTCCATCTGTCATATTGATTATGTTTGGCTGTTGCAAACTCTGAACATCCTGAGTTCCACTGTCCCTACACTGCAACCCTGTGTGTGTGTGTGTGTACTCATGTAAAGGTGAGCACCAGTTTATGCTTTCACGAGCGTTGAGTCTCTATGTACCAGATCGTTGTTTAGGAAATGTTACTTGTCCAGACCTGACCATTCAAGTCTCTGACGTGGTTTACAGTGTCTCATCTGATGCTGCGATTTCTATGGAATTAAAAATATGTAAACAAATGCGTGTGTGCCGTCTTCTTCGTTCACCATCTTCCTAATTACATTTTATGTAGCTAAAATGATACAGTAGAATTATTGCAAAAGTAATGGTCAGGTTTCCGTGTTTCTTACATTCATGTTGAAAACTAAATCCAAATTTCATCACCATCATCAATTTATTACAGTGGCCCATTCATAGACAATCTTGTTCATCATAAAAAAAAAAAAAAGAAAAAAAAAAGAAAAAAAAAAAAAAAAAGAAAAAAAATGTCTTCTTAAACCACACCTGCTGGAGTCTGAGGCTGTTGTCATGGAAACAGCTCTAATAACATGAGCACTACATCTTTGTCTGAAAGATATTGTACTGAAATATTACGTATTTGACTCAGGCAGCTGATAGTAAATTTCAGTGTATGACAGTGTTGGTCAATTTGTAGGTGTATGATTACTGACTGTCGTTCATCTTTCCTATGCACAATTTGTCAAGCCCCTTTACCTTCTCCATCAATACAAAGAAACTCCCTAACACTCTCACAAACAAAATGGTGCTAAACTGTACCATTCCTTGTCACTGGGGTGCTACCCTCAACGTTCCGTAGTAAAGCCTCCCAGGTAAAAGACACGACCTCGGCGACAAGGAAATACACTTTAGTACCCCTTTTTTCTGAGTATATAGGATCTCCTCTGACCAGATATTATTTGGGTGGTGAATCTCAGAACAGCAGTGACACGTGGAGCTGGTACGAGTGCATGAGGTACACTAGTGATGGGATAATGAAATGTATGTAGCCGATATAGAAGATAGGCTAACAACAATATTTTAATACTGTTTTAATTTTGTGATAATTTTACCTAATAAAGTGTACTTTGGCATCTTATCACTTTTATAATTTTTTAAAAATCACAATTTCATATTTTTGCAGCCTAGTAAAAGAATCCCTTGATGAATGCTGCCCTCTGCTGGAAAAGTCTAACCCTGCATTTTTTCATAAGCTCATTTTAATATGTATTCTGTATACTCACCAGCCATTAATAGGCCCCCCCTTAATACCTGCTCATTCATGCAATTATGCAATTATCCAAATCATATGGCAGCAGTGCAATGCATATGATTATGCAGCTACAGGTCAAGAGCTTCAGTTAATGTTCACATCAAACAGAATGAGGAATGTGTGGCATGGTTGTTGGTGGCAGATGGGTTTGACTATTTCAGTTAATGCTGATGTCCAGAGATTTTCACGGTCTCTAGAGTTTACAAAAAAACAACAACCACCCAGTGAGTGACAGTTGTGAGGGCAGAAACACCTTGAAACCTGACCATCAAAAAGACCAAGAGATGTTTTCCCAATCTTCATCTGTCCAGTTCGGGTGAGCCTGTGCCCACTGTAGCCTCAGATTCCTGTTCTTGGCTGACAGGAGTGGAACCCAATGTGGTCTTCTGCTCCTGTAGCCCATCTGCCTCAAGGTTCAATCCTTTGTGTGTTCTGAGATGCTTTTCAGCTCACCACATTTGTAAAAACGTATTATTTGAGTTACTGTAGTCTTCTTGTCAGCTCAAAACACTCTGACCATTCTCCTCTGGTCTCTCTCTCCAACAAGGTATTTTTGCATCAGAACTTGCTTTTCAAGTTTTTTTGTTTTTGAGCAAACTCTAATTTAAAAAAAAAAAAAAAAAAAAAAACAGTTTCTTAAATACTCGAAGCAGCCCATCTGCAACCAACAACTATGCCACAAAGTTACAGAGATTACACTTTTTTCCCCATTCTGATGTTTGATGTGAAGCTGAAGCTCTTGACCTTTATCTGTATTATTTTATGAATTACACTGATGCCACTTAACTGGCTGATTGAATAATTGCATGAATGGCAGGTGAGTGTATGTACTCATAATGATCAACTGGATATTCCCAATTATGGCAATATGATTCCGGTCTAAAATTCAGTGTCTTTCACTGGACTTTATTACACTTCTCCAGGATAAACAGGTTCAGAAATGAAATGATTTGAGAAATTTAAAACGGTAGTAAACAGTATCTTTCCTTGTCACTGATGTAGTTCCCTTATATTTTGTAGCTTTAATTTATAAGATATAAATCAACTTGAAATGTGGATACAGTGTGCCTTTAGAAACAACGTATGGTACATAACTGGACAATAATTACCTGTTAGAGTTAAGTGTTAAAGGTACTCTTTTCATCCTGACGCAGCCTTCTAAAAGATGGAAAAGATGCATATTAAAGATACGAAAGGCGTACGCTTGAGGATACCACCCGAGCAAAAAGGAATGGTACAAGTTCATAATACAAGGTAGTATCATATTCTCCAACAATATTTCAAATGGAGACCAACCCCTTCCTGTGAAAGATATATACTTACAAGGTTCATATTTAGGTTAGGATGGATGTTTCCTTTCAACACACACCTGCTGGGATTCAGAGACTTTCATTTCCAATGAGTGCAAGAAAATGTATATTTATACTGTACAACACATTTAATTTCTCTTTCTCTATCTCTCTCCCTCTCTGTAATGTGACTCTCCATGTTTTTATAGCTTCTCTTCCTTTCTCTAGAGACACAGTATTCTGCTGAATAAAGTCCCATTGATCCTTTTTCGTGACAAAAGCTAGTTTAACCCAGACTGATGTAAGCGTCAATATGAGAGACGCCAGGCTATTTTTCTGTCTGAGCACAGTAATATTAGATTCTTCAGATTATAAAGAATCTGAAATCATTATTATAACCAGTTAGGAATTCTCATTTATAAGTGCAATAAATGCATTTTTGTATTGTTGATGGATTTTTATTTATTTATTTTATTTTTGCCATCAAGGATATAGCTACAGGATTTTGAGTGCAATTCCAAGTGTACAGAAAGTATACTGATACTGTATGTTTGCTATGAAATGTGAAAAGAAAATCACAGAATAAAATGTGCTTATTATCCTAACTGTCTTTGATTAATGTCTTCTTCATCTATATATCTTTTTGTTCCTGTGACCCATGATCAGACTACTGGTGCTAAATTCATTTTGTGCATAGACAACAAAGGAATGGTTAAGTTGTGGCTCATGCAATGTCATTGGCTTCTGTCAACTGTCCAGAACGTTGCTGCTTTTGACTACTAGACAGAGGAGGTACAATTACTAGTATACACATTGGCCCACAGTTAATGTATAGTATAATGTATACTATAATGTATACTAGTTTTACTATACAGTATATTCTCAATCTATTCATTTGCTTCTCTGTGATTTACATCTTAAATACGTACATTTAACTGTTATATAAGTACATCTTAATTATATGTTCTGCTTGGGGTCTCGCTCACCTGAAAATCACACACTGCTGCAGAAGATGGCTCCTCATGGATAACCTACAGATCACCATTGGGTTTACTGTGGATGGTATGACACAGACACCCTAAAGATGGCTGTGGATGTTCTTCCTTGGATAGCCTAAAGACAGCAATTGGTAAGAACAGTTTACACTCAAGTCTCCATCACAGAACAGTAGATAACTTCAGTTTAATACAAGAAATTTAAAGTTAAAACTCTAATGATGCTCATACTCAAGTTCCTTTTAACACAGTTAGCACTGCTTGACTTTATAGTATGTAGTTATAGAACAGAAATTATTTATAATCACACTATCTGGTGTCACCCAGATGAAGTTCCCTTTTGAGTCTGGTTCCTCTCAAGGTTTCTTCCTCGTGTTGTCTCGGGGAGTTTTTCCTTGCCACCTCTGGCTTGCTCAATAGGGATACGTTAGAATTTTTAATTTAAATTTTATATCTGGGTTTCTGTAAAGCTGTTTTGTGACAACTTCCATTGTGAAAAGTGCTATACAAATAAAACTGAATTCAACTGAATTGAATTTACGTTTTTGCATGGTACAATGTACTAATCGGTGTGTGCCTCTGTAATTCCATTCAGGCAGATTTACGTGGCTGTGTTGCTTTGCAGTAAGGAGCTCATTTGCTGTAGAAGAACGCTGTCATATCTCTTATCTTTATAATCTAGTGGTCTTACCTTCTTTTCCATAATAACTTTTCATAATAAATCTAATCCATACAAGACATTTGATAGAAGATAATGAGATGTCTGGGATGACATTTTGTTGACAGAGAAAAATGAAACATTTTTTCCATTCACACAACACAGTTTGAGCTGAAAGGACAAGCTATTCCCAGGTCTGAGAAAATAGAAGAGAACAGGATTTTACCAGAAGCCATTAGTTGACTTTGGCTTTTTAGCTTTGCTCATCTGGGAAAACAGCAGCATGGAGCGACATGTTTTATTTGGGGAGGTCATTAAGGGACTCAAAAGAGTTCTGATCTCCTCCTCTCGGTTTCTGTCCAAATTATAGGAGGAAAAAAGTAAACCTTTTTCTCTAAACCACAGAAAAAGTCTGTCTTTATTAGATATCTCTAGCGTTTCTGCTCAGATGTTTTACAGAGTGTGACTGGGTCAGATGTACTTTTTATTATCAAAGACATACGAGACAAGCTTTTATGGAACTAAAGCAAATCTGCCTTAACCCTGATAGATCTTCTGGTCTGAAAAGAAAGGCACGATTTATTATTTCAAATCTTTGGAGCACCTCATGGTGTACTTTGGTGAATTCAGGAGACATATCTCTATTAGACCTCCTCTATATGCATCACATCTTTAATTTCAGGCTTCTGTTTAGAGAACTTTGTTCTCACTTTGTGGCATTTTGAAATAAAGAACAAGAAAAGAGCGTAAGCATTAATAAAGCAAGTTTTGTCTTTAAAAGTGACTGATATTAGAAAACTACACATACCAAACCTAAAATCTCACACAACCAAAACAGTGCCATTAAAATTACAACACGGCAGACATAAATAAAAAGGTCATGACCCTTTTTGACCATTTTTAGTTTGTGTCACATGCTCCACTCCTCAGCATTCTCTTTGGACTCATTTGGAAATGGGTCGGCTCTTTAACTCTGCTCTTTCAGGGGAACGTTGCGAGTCGTCTCGTCTCGCAATTTTTTTGTAAATATTTAGGCAATGGCATTACTGTTGCAGGCTAATTTAATCAAAATGCTTTTTTGGAAACCTCTTTTTAACATCTGAAGTAGGTATTGTGTGTCTTGTTCGAGAGGTGCATTGATGCCTTTGATTTATACGCTTCTCTGAGAGAGGTGCAGCACTTCCACTGTGATGCTACTGTTACTGTCAGTGTGTGACCAAAATCTGACTGTTTTTTTTTGTTTTGTTTTTTTCCCCCAGGTTCACGGCTTTTAATTCACACAGTATAATATATAATGGTTATATGAGACTACACAGGAAAATTGCCGTGAAAATCATCTCTGGATGTGCATATTTATAACATTTGCTTCTTAAAACGCCTCTCTTTTGCTCACTTGGTTCCTCCTGTACCTAATATTTGTGCTTGTGTGTATGCTCTTCTCATAATCCTAAACAAACTGATACAGTTTTCTGTCAGCCATTTTCAGTGACCTTTCACCTCGTTTTCCAAAACCTTTACGTTCGCTCCACTTTGTGCAAATGTACAAATACAACAACCATCAGAATGTGAATCATGACAGGTTTAGCATGGTTCATCTTCTATAGATGTTTCTAGAATGATCTTAAACTGGAAAATGTTTTCAGGTTATTTATTTCTGGGATCTCATTATGGCTAAATGAAAAGAAGCGAACCTTAATGTGTCCTACAGCCTCCATGGCTTTCTGTTTAATTACACGTCTCTACAGGTCACAGTTCCTGTTCACTTCTCGAATTGACCTGATGACTACAAATCATGTTTTCTTGGAGCTGAAATGGGCTGAAGCCTATTTGCTAGGATAGAGCCTAGGATAAAGACTGTGAGAGCTAATCCAGTTATCAGCACCGTGCGAATATCAGTAACTGTCATCAAAACAGCCTAATTTTGTGGGCGTTGTTTATGAAGTAAGATCCTCATACAATATGAACATAAAAATAAAACAGAGATGCTGATTACATAATTACAACTTTGAGGATTACATAATGAATTAATTTGATATCAGAATAGAGTGATATCAAAAAGCTTGATCTTATCTGAATTCACCTAAGGCATCCTTTCAAATTTTATTCCTCAGATATCCAGAGATGATTCATGCAGTGATATGTATATTTAAAAAAAAAAAAAAAAGAATTATTATTGTTATTATTTATTTATTTTAAACGGGCCAGATTTTATCACCAAAAATGATGTCTTTGGAAATGGGATAAATTAAAAGATTATGTTGGTCTCTAATTTGAATATGGTTTACATCTGCTTTTAAAAAAAAAAAAAAAAAAAAAAAAAAAAAGTTGATGTGTTAGTGTCTCCACCTTAAAGCTCTGTCCTCATACAGCTGCTGTACTAATACAGTTATGCAAATAGCATAATATTGCAGATTGCAGATGTAACTGGAATAAGTGTGTTGTTATTGTGTCATGATGAGGTTTCAACCCCAAAAAATACCATACCTGTGATTACAAATCTATTACGTTGCCAGTTATGCATTACGCTATGCTCTTTCTGAACTCTGTTGTGTTTCACCTGTACAAAATAATTCAAAAAACATTGTTGTTAGACATTACATCTATATTTGTTTGAAGTGTGTATATGTCTGCTAGCACCGCTGTTGTGTAAGAGTCTCTTTCCTTCTCTTTATGTAGCATTAGCAAACGTTGTGTAAGAAGGTGGGGGTTGGGACACGCTGAAAAGGCCGAGACTCAACGGTCCGGCTTTGGCCGCACTTCAACAGGACACACTCGGCTTTCAAAATTGATTCCGGTGAAACAAAGCTTTGATGGAAGGGTGAGTCGGAGAGAAAAAGTGAATCCTTTTACCCGTCCTTGGGAAGCAATTAATGCGTATCCTCCTCAATTCTTCCCACTCTGAATGATAAACGATCACATGGTCCTGTGTAGGATGAGTTAGTGCTATTGTTGTGGGTGACGTTTGCTCTGTGTTGCTTTAAATTACTGTGTTTAGAGAGTAGAGATGATACATGGATAGATAGGTGGACATCTACACACCTTTAACTGGCGTTGGGATGAAGAGGGTGTTGGTCTGCTCCCACTGAGAGTGGCCTGCTTCAGTATGAAAAGACTCCGAGCTCAAAGAAGAGCTTCTTCTGCTGCCCCAGACAGTAACCTAGCAACCGAATACCGCCAGCCGAAACCAGCCTTATCTTAAATGTTTTCTGCTCTCATTTTCTCAATTAAAGACGGTTATAAAGGTACTGATCTGCAGTGTAGACGTCCATTTATCTTTAATATGATTTTTATATTTTTTACCTGTTTATATTTAACAGGTGTTTAAAATAATAGTTGAGTCACCAGACTAATATTAACAAAGACCACCTGGTATGCAATATAAACCTGTATGCTCAGTGGATTGGAAGTCATTGTAACACTTCTGGTAGACTACAGATTTGTAAGATGGAAAAACAGTAATGCAGAAACACATGTTTACACACTTAGAACAAACGGTTTAAAGCTGGAGCATTAAGGGTTTATTTGGTTTGTCTTTTTTGGGGAGCCTTTAAAGGTTTTATGCAGAGCCCATACAACGAAGTATTTCCTTTTCAGAGACGGGAAGCTAAGAACCCATGACTGTCTAATGCTGTGGTTCTCAAAGTGAGGTCCGGGAACCACAGGGGTCCATGAGGAAAACAGCACATCATTATCAAAGCTGTGTTTATTGTTGAGTTCTTATAGTTATTCGCCCGTTTGACTCATCACTTGAATTAAGTGGGTTTGATACAAACCTTAATAACTGAAAAACAAGTAGGCCTGTAAGTAATATCAAGTTTCTATAGAAGGTTCAGGAATAAAAGCCTCCAATAAACAGCCAGTATATTATTGTACATGTTTGAATAAGGAGGGTAATATTTGAATATATCCTAAAATAAATCTTGACTAAGGGGATCTGTAGATTTTTTTTTTTTTTTTAATACAGTCAATACAGTTGGCAGCAAGATGTTTGAGAACCTTGAGAACTTGTCACCTCAATATGTTCTTGTTATCAAGCTCAAGTAAACTCCCTGGCTAAAGATAACTGAAACTGTCATAAACCAAAAATACAATCATTTTTGATTGAACCATATACGCTGATCAAGTCCAAAAAAGTATCGATTTCTAGGCCACAGAGAGACTTCCGATCAGGAAAAGTCTTCAGTATGCTAAGACTGAAGCAGGACTGTTCCAGATTATTCCCACTTTGTGAAAATGCAAACGTTTTAGTCAAGCCTCAGCCACACAGCGGCCTTGTGTTGAAACTACCATTTTCATTAATCCACTCACTGTGATGCCTCTGAGTGTGGTGTTGAAGATACAGAGCTTTGGGATGAAACAGTACAGGGTGTTTCTAATCAGAAGGAACACTGAGCTTTTGTTTGGCCTTTCATTCCACCTTTGCCCACCATTCTCCTCACCACAAGGGGTCAGTGTTGGTGAGCATGAGCATGGTGAATAGTTATCTGTCATTGGCAAAATCCAACATCCAACATTCATATCACATCTCTCACACAGAAGAGATGTTTGAGAGATGAGTGGTGCTTGTGCTTTCTGTTTCCTTCAAGCAACTGAACTGCTACTGTATATTAATTTGCAGGTCTGCAGTCTTTTTTTGGTCATTCTCAACTGTCTTCTTAGAATAATCTCTGGCACGTTGTGTTTTTTAGTCAAATAACACAATAAAAGGACTAAACTGACTATCAGTAAACTACACTTGCATTGAAATGCAAAATGTAAATTCCACGTAATGATAGAAGCCTATAGGCCATGTGTAGATCACTGTTTCTCAGAGTGAGGTCTGCAGTTTTCTAAAATTTTGTTTCAGCTGTGGAAATCACAACCCACCATTACCAACGCTGTTCAATCATATTCATGATCGGGTTCTTATAGTTATCAGCCTATTTGACTGGTCACTTGAATTTAATTGGTTTAACATCAGAAACTCAAAAATAACTAATGTCAGGTTTGATTTAATATGTTCTGTCAGTAAAAAGCCCAGGAATAAAATGCTCTACAAAAAAATAGTGCAAATATTATTGTACAAATTTAAATAATGAGCCTAACAGTTGTATAGTTGGATTATTGGATTATTGCTCATACATAAATCTGGAGTAGGGATCCAAAGAATTTTTTTTTTTTTTAATAGTTAAAGGGGTCTATGGCTACAAAGGTTTTGAGAACCCCAGACGAAGACAATAAAAGCTCCAACTTGCCATTCCCGGAATTGGAAAGTACACCTGGCTAACACTTATTTGACTACTCAAATGTGTTCCTAGAGCTGTGACGCAACTCTGCTCTGGTATGACGTGCATGTCACGCACATTTCCTGGTCACCACAGGTGGCTATATGAGTCCAGTGTTTTTGAGAAAGCATTGTTATAGTCGATGCCTCTGTGGCCCCCAACTCAGACATTTGTTTGTGAATGCTGCCTATTGCATTGTCAATGTCAAAAATGGTTTTTGATGCTTCATTCTATTCATCTATTTATTGTACTATATGTATATCGTGGATGCATGGATACCTGTATATATTTTGGAGTGGCAGACGCATATTTATCGGTCTTGAACTAGAGAATGTAAACGTTTTGGTAGCATTAAAGACTATATTTTATATATCTGCTGTATGGAGGGCTGGTGGGACAAGAAAGCAGGAAAGTCCATCTGTCATATTGATTATGTTTGGCTGTTGCAAACTCTGAACATCCTGAGTTCCACTGTCCCTACACTGCAACCCTGTGTGTGTGTGTGTGTGTACTCATGTAAAGGTGAGCACCAGTTTATGCTTTCACGAGCGTTGAGTCTCTATGTACCAGATCGTTGTTTAGGAAATGTTACTTGTCCAGACCTGACCATTCAAGTCTCTGACGTGGTTTACAGTGTCTCATCTGATGCTGCGATTTCTATGGAATTAAAAATATGTAAACAAATGCGTGTGTGCCGTCTTCTTCGTTCACCATCTTCCTAATTACATTTTATGTAGCTAAAATGATACAGTAGAATTATTGCAAAAGTAATGGTCAGGTTTCCGTGTTTCTTACATTCATGTTGAAAACTAAATCCAAATTTCATCACCATCATCAATTTATTACAGTGGCCCATTCATAGACAATCTTGTTCATCATAAAAAAAAAAAAAAGAAAAAAAAAAGAAAAAAAAAAAAAAAAGAAAAAAAATGTCTTCTTAAACCACACCTGCTGGAGTCTGAGGCTGTTGTCATGGAAACAGCTCTAATAACATGAGCACTACATCTTTGTCTGAAAGATATTGTACTGAAATATTACGTATTTGACTCAGGCAGCTGATAGTAAATTTCAGTGTATGACAGTGTTGGTCAATTTGTAGGTGTATGATTACTGACTGTCGTTCATCTTTCCTATGCACAATTTGTCAAGCCCCTTTACCTTCTCCATCAATACAAAGAAACTCCCTAACACTCTCACAAACAAAATGGTGCTAAACTGTACCATTCCTTGTCACTGGGGTGCTACCCTCAACGTTCCGTAGTAAAGCCTCCCAGGTAAAAGACACGACCTCGGCGACAAGGAAATACACTTTAGTACCCCTTTTTTCTGAGTATATAGGATCTCCTCTGACCAGATATTATTTGGGTGGTGAATCTCAGAACAGCAGTGACACGTGGAGCTGGTACGAGTGCATGAGGTACACTAGTGATGGGATAATGAAATGTATGTAGCCGATATAGAAGATAGGCTAACAACAATATTTTAATACTGTTTTAATTTTGTGATAATTTTACCTAATAAAGTGTACTTTGGCATCTTATCACTTTTATAATTTTTTAAAAATCACAATTTCATATTTTTGCAGCCTAGTAAAAGAATCCCTTGATGAATGCTGCCCTCTGCTGGAAAAGTCTAACCCTGCATTTTTTCATAAGCTCATTTTAATATGTATTCTGTATACTCACCAGCCATTAATAGGCCCCCCCTTAATACCTGCTCATTCATGCAATTATGCAATTATCCAAATCATATGGCAGCAGTGCAATGCATATGATTATGCAGCTACAGGTCAAGAGCTTCAGTTAATGTTCACATCAAACAGAATGAGGAATGTGTGGCATGGTTGTTGGTGGCAGATGGGTTTGACTATTTCAGTTAATGCTGATGTCCAGAGATTTTCACGGTCTCTAGAGTTTACAAAAAAACAACAACCACCCAGTGAGTGACAGTTGTGAGGGCAGAAACACCTTGAAACCTGACCATCAAAAAGACCAAGAGATGTTTTCCCAATCTTCATCTGTCCAGTTCGGGTGAGCCTGTGCCCACTGTAGCCTCAGATTCCTGTTCTTGGCTGACAGGAGTGGAACCCAATGTGGTCTTCTGCTCCTGTAGCCCATCTGCCTCAAGGTTCAATCCTTTGTGTGTTCTGAGATGCTTTTCAGCTCACCACATTTGTAAAAACGTATTATTTGAGTTACTGTAGTCTTCTTGTCAGCTCAAAACACTCTGACCATTCTCCTCTGGTCTCTCTCTCCAACAAGGTATTTTTGCATCAGAACTTGCTTTTCAAGTTTTTTTGTTTTTGAGCAAACTCTAATTTAAAAAAAAAAAAAAAAAAAAAAACAGTTTCTTAAATACTCGAAGCAGCCCATCTGCAACCAACAACTATGCCACAAAGTTACAGAGATTACACTTTTTTCCCCATTCTGATGTTTGATGTGAAGCTGAAGCTCTTGACCTTTATCTGTATTATTTTATGAATTACACTGATGCCACTTAACTGGCTGATTGAATAATTGCATGAATGGCAGGTGAGTGTATGTACTCATAATGATCAACTGGATATTCCCAATTATGGCAATATGATTCCGGTCTAAAATTCAGTGTCTTTCACTGGACTTTATTACACTTCTCCAGGATAAACAGGTTCAGAAATGAAATGATTTGAGAAATTTAAAACGGTAGTAAACAGTATCTTTCCTTGTCACTGATGTAGTTCCCTTATATTTTGTAGCTTTAATTTATAAGATATAAATCAACTTGAAATGTGGATACAGTGTGCCTTTAGAAACAACGTATGGTACATAACTGGACAATAATTACCTGTTAGAGTTAAGTGTTAAAGGTACTCTTTTCATCCTGACGCAGCCTTCTAAAAGATGGAAAAGATGCATATTAAAGATACGAAAGGCGTACGCTTGAGGATACCACCCGAGCAAAAAGGAATGGTACAAGTTCATAATACAAGGTAGTATCATATTCTCCAACAATATTTCAAATGGAGACCAACCCCTTCCTGTGAAAGATATATACTTACAAGGTTCATATTTAGGTTAGGATGGATGTTTCCTTTCAACACACACCTGCTGGGATTCAGAGACTTTCATTTCCAATGAGTGCAAGAAAATGTATATTTATACTGTACAACACATTTAATTTCTCTTTCTCTATCTCTCTCCCTCTCTGTAATGTGACTCTCCATGTTTTTATAGCTTCTCTTCCTTTCTCTAGAGACACAGTATTCTGCTGAATAAAGTCCCATTGATCCTTTTTCGTGACAAAAGCTAGTTTAACCCAGACTGATGTAAGCGTCAATATGAGAGACGCCAGGCTATTTTTCTGTCTGAGCACAGTAATATTAGATTCTTCAGATTATAAAGAATCTGAAATCATTATTATAACCAGTTAGGAATTCTCATTTATAAGTGCAATAAATGCATTTTTGTATTGTTGATGGATTTTTATTTATTTATTTTATTTTTGCCATCAAGGATATAGCTACAGGATTTTGAGTGCAATTCCAAGTGTACAGAAAGTATACTGATACTGTATGTTTGCTATGAAATGTGAAAAGAAAATCACAGAATAAAATGTGCTTATTATCCTAACTGTCTTTGATTAATGTCTTCTTCATCTATATATCTTTTTGTTCCTGTGACCCATGATCAGACTACTGGTGCTAAATTCATTTTGTGCATAGACAACAAAGGAATGGTTAAGTTGTGGCTCATGCAATGTCATTGGCTTCTGTCAACTGTCCAGAACGTTGCTGCTTTTGACTACTAGACAGAGGAGGTACAATTACTAGTATACACATTGGCCCACAGTTAATGTATAGTATAATGTATACTATAATGTATACTAGTTTTACTATACAGTATATTCTCAATCTATTCATTTGCTTCTCTGTGATTTACATCTTAAATACGTACATTTAACTGTTATATAAGTACATCTTAATTATATGTTCTGCTTGGGGTCTCGCTCACCTGAAAATCACACACTGCTGCAGAAGATGGCTCCTCATGGATAACCTACAGATCACCATTGGGTTTACTGTGGATGGTATGACACAGACACCCTAAAGATGGCTGTGGATGTTCTTCCTTGGATAGCCTAAAGACAGCAATTGGTAAGAACAGTTTACACTCAAGTCTCCATCACAGAACAGTAGATAACTTCAGTTTAATACAAGAAATTTAAAGTTAAAACTCTAATGATGCTCATACTCAAGTTCCTTTTAACACAGTTAGCACTGCTTGACTTTATAGTATGTAGTTATAGAACAGAAATTATTTATAATCACACTATCTGGTGTCACCCAGATGAAGTTCCCTTTTGAGTCTGGTTCCTCTCAAGGTTTCTTCCTCGTGTTGTCTCGGGGAGTTTTTCCTTGCCACCTCTGGCTTGCTCAATAGGGATACGTTAGAATTTTTAATTTAAATTTTATATCTGGGTTTCTGTAAAGCTGTTTTGTGACAACTTCCATTGTGAAAAGTGCTATACAAATAAAACTGAATTCAACTGAATTGAATTTACGTTTTTGCATGGTACAATGTACTAATCGGTGTGTGCCTCTGTAATTCCATTCAGGCAGATTTACGTGGCTGTGTTGCTTTGCAGTAAGGAGCTCATTTGCTGTAGAAGAACGCTGTCATATCTCTTATCTTTATAATCTAGTGGTCTTACCTTCTTTTCCATAATAACTTTTCATAATAAATCTAATCCATACAAGACATTTGATAGAAGATAATGAGATGTCTGGGATGACATTTTGTTGACAGAGAAAAATGAAACATTTTTTCCATTCACACAACACAGTTTGAGCTGAAAGGACAAGCTATTCCCAGGTCTGAGAAAATAGAAGAGAACAGGATTTTACCAGAAGCCATTAGTTGACTTTGGCTTTTTAGCTTTGCTCATCTGGGAAAACAGCAGCATGGAGCGACATGTTTTATTTGGGGAGGTCATTAAGGGACTCAAAAGAGTTCTGATCTCCTCCTCTCGGTTTCTGTCCAAATTATAGGAGGAAAAAAGTAAACCTTTTTCTCTAAACCACAGAAAAAGTCTGTCTTTATTAGATATCTCTAGCGTTTCTGCTCAGATGTTTTACAGAGTGTGACTGGGTCAGATGTACTTTTTATTATCAAAGACATACGAGACAAGCTTTTATGGAACTAAAGCAAATCTGCCTTAACCCTGATAGATCTTCTGGTCTGAAAAGAAAGGCACGATTTATTATTTCAAATCTTTGGAGCACCTCATGGTGTACTTTGGTGAATTCAGGAGACATATCTCTATTAGACCTCCTCTATATGCATCACATCTTTAATTTCAGGCTTCTGTTTAGAGAACTTTGTTCTCACTTTGTGGCATTTTGAAATAAAGAACAAGAAAAGAGCGTAAGCATTAATAAAGCAAGTTTTGTCTTTAAAAGTGACTGATATTAGAAAACTACACATACCAAACCTAAAATCTCACACAACCAAAACAGTGCCATTAAAATTACAACACGGCAGACATAAATAAAAAGGTCATGACCCTTTTTGACCATTTTTAGTTTGTGTCACATGCTCCACTCCTCAGCATTCTCTTTGGACTCATTTGGAAATGGGTCGGCTCTTTAACTCTGCTCTTTCAGGGGAACGTTGCGAGTCGTCTCGTCTCGCAATTTTTTTGTAAATATTTAGGCAATGGCATTACTGTTGCAGGCTAATTTAATCAAAATGCTTTTTTGGAAACCTCTTTTTAACATCTGAGTTATTTGCCAGCGTGTATGATGAGGCGTGTGTTTTACTCACTGTGTGTATGAGTCAGACTCAGCATGACAGAGAGGATCCGTCTGCACTGCTGATTGTTAGAGATGTTCTGGATGTTGTCATGTATATTAGAGGATGCATTCATCATAAATGTGCAAAGAAAAATAAGCACTGTTCAAAAGATCACAGACTTTGTTTAGTCTAGACAAAATTAGCAGCGAGTTGTTTGGTTAGCACATTTGCCTCGCTCCTCCAGGGTTGGGGTTCGATTCCTGCCTCTGCTCTGCTCTGCTCTGCGTGTGTGGAGGCTGTGTATTCTTTGGGGGTTTCTGCCGGGTACTCTGGTTTCCTCCTCCATTCCAAAGACATGTGTTGTAGGCTGACTCTAAATTGTCTGTAGTGTGTGTGTGTGTGTGTGTGTGTGTGTGCGTGCGTGTGCAATTGCGCCCTGTGATGGGCTGGCCCTTGAGCCCCGAGTCCCCTGGGATAGGCTCTAGGTTCCCCATGACCCTGGTACAGAAAATGTATGGATGTTTGGGAGATGAAACAGTTGACTCTTATTGGTGATCTGATTCACTGAAAAGAGCTAGAATTTGCCAATTGTGCTTGATCTGTTAAATGGTGATTGTAATAAAGATTATTAAGGTGATGCAAAGCCAAGGACATGTATTAATCTGTGGTAAATAAAGCGGTAGTACATGACTTCAGTTCGCAAGCCCTGAACATTAGGCCTCCCTCTACTCATGGCGTTATAAGGTTTTTCTGTGTGTTTGGGGAACCTTTGTCAAAATAAATTATATCGTAGATGCCAAATACATGTATGGTGTAACATGTGTCGCGTCACGAGTGCAATCCTCACTCTCACCCAGTGACTGATGGAGATGAGTGTGAAGAGGGTGCACTATTTCCAGATTTGGACCAGCTAACAGAAGACTAAACTCTCTCAAGAGACAGGCTCGACAACAAGGAGGAAAGGAAACACAACAGCACTGGATGCGTTAGGAATAGGTAAGATGTACTCGGGAAACAAAACAGCAAAATTCAAAACAGTGTCACAACTTGGGGGAGAAAAAAAAACAAAAAACAAAAAAAACAGTAACACCTTGTCCCAACGATTTAGATTTACACTGTTTTCTTGTGTTTTTGATCCTATTTAGCTCTTTAACTATTATTAGTATTTTTTTATTTTGTTAATTAGTTTTTCTTCCTTTGACCTACTCAGGTTCAAGCTTATAAAATTAACTACCCTTTATCTGCTAATATGTGTTTATAATTACACCTCTCCTATTTATTTAATTTGTTCCTAATCAGTTTGTTTATTGTGGAAAATAGTTTTATATTTGATTAGAGATTTTCAATTGATAATTCTTTGGAATACCCGTTTCCTTGTTTGTAAACCACCAGAAAATAGAAAAAGAAAAAAAAAAAAAAAAGGAAATCACAACAAACAGCTTAGAACAACAATTTCAATATAAATTGGAATTTCAGTCAATTTCAGTCCCAGTTTAATATTGCTTCCACGAGATCCTTTTCCCGGGAATGACTCAGTTCTGAGCAAAACAGTTCAGTCAGGAAAAGGAAAATAATATGTACAGTCCTACCACCCTGTTAATTACTTGATCCTCAAAGCTCAGTCCTTATATGGGCATGGATCGCCAGTTCCTGCACGCAGTGACGCTTTTTCACGCAAAGCAGGGACAGTTCACTCTGAAATCGCCTAGTGTCCAGAAAAAAATTGAGAAGCATCCAACTCAGGGGGTGATGAAAAGGAAAAGAATAGAGGAAAAAAAACGAGAAAAGACACAAAAAAAAGACCCAACCTTGCAAAAGACAAGGCCATAAATACAATTAAACATTTCTTTGCAAAATATACATCATTACAACAGTAGATCTGTAAATAAAGCAACATTCAACATACTTAACTCCATCTTTAGATAACACTCACACACTGAAACTGCAGAAATGTGTGAATAACATCTTCAAGTGACGCGTTTAGGCCTCATCTGCCCGTATCACGTGTGTCACGGTTAGCAATTAGCATAGCTCCATGACACGACGTAACAATTAAAATAACACTCATAAACTTTTCAAAAGTAGCTTTCAACCTTGAAACATTAGTTATTTGGCACAGTCACATAATATTCTTCCCATTTTGAACAGAAGATTAACTTTTATATTACAATTTATGTTATATTCTTTATGTACATGTAACATGTATACAACACTACAGCATTTAATATTTGAACACTATTTACCCAACATTCACCCAAAAAACATCAGTAATTGAGAATTCATTTATTTCACTTACCAAGAGAATTCGCTTTTCAGTTAGAAAGACTCGAGAACGGCAACAGCTCCAACTTTAAGAAGTGTATTTTTTCCACCTTTGTAGCGCTCATGCTAACATGTTCATGCTAGCATCCACTCGTGGTCACATTCTCTCCCCGTCTCTCCTGGCACCGGCCATTTTAGACGAGGCTCTCTTCCCATTCATCTAATTGGGCCAATTTTCCACATGTTCAATTAAATAACTATTCTAAATTAATTTTATTTTTTTTTTAACTTTATTCATTTTCTTTTTTAAAAAAATCTCTTAACTTCACAGATAATAAATAACTCTGGCATGTTTGTGAATGCTATTAATACTCTTTTTTTTTTTCCCTTTTCTTTTCTTTCAGCTTCAACAGGACTTATGGTAACCTGGGTTACACCGGGTTAATACACTGTCCATTTTGCTATGTGTTTTATGCTCCTTTTAAACACTGCAAAATAGTTTTTCCCCCCAATGTTACGTGTGGCTACTGCACACTTGAACTAGTCATACCATACCAGTAATGGCCACCAGATGGCGCACAGTTAAAGGTTAAAGGGCAGCTGCAGGGTTTCATCCCTGCATATCAACTAAAATAAACCAGAGCACAGCTAATAGCCTTTTAAACAACACAGAGCATGATAAAATGATTAAAAAAGTGAAATAAAATGTGGCTTCAGCTTAGAATGAAACCCCACACATGCTGTTTGTGGATAAGAGCGAAGATCCCTGGAGTAAAGTAATAGGGATGCAATGTGCAGCCATTTACCTACCATGAGACTTCAGTGATAAGGGTACATTTAAGTGCCAAAACTGTTCTTTTATAACAATCCCAGAAGATCAAAATGACCCTCATGACTGGTTGCCTAACTCTCTAAGCCAGAAGTATTCAACTAAAATATGTAAATGTCCAGTTTCAATACCATTCCTTGCTTACAAATGTGTAGATAAGCAGCTAACATGACTGAATGGTGACAAAAGTTCTAGTGATCAGTTTATGGCTTTAAATAAGACAGTTTATAGTGATGTTGAAAGATGTTTTGTTTCATAGTGGGGCTTCACGTTACCAATTTGACTATTACTACAGACACTGAATACAGACACAGAATAAAGGCATGCAGAATAACAGCATGCAACTCTGTTTGCTACTCATGAACAATCTACAAAAGTCAGTGAAAGCTTTCCACTTTCTGAGCTAACGTATCTAGCCGTATAGATAGTCACTGGTCCAATGAGCTGCTTTCAACAGAGGATCTGCTACAGAAGCTGCAGTGGTTCATGTTTAGACAATTAGAGTCAATAAACTACAGCTGTTTTTTAATACATTTATTGTCTCTGGTACATCATCTGGTTTCAAGGTTATGTTGACAATAATGGACATCCTGTGTAGGTCAGATGTACTGTGTAGCATCCTCATGCAATTTTAAAAGGAACGGCTACTTCTCTGGTTTGAATGTGTTCTACAGGCTGAACACGTCTCAATCAGACTTCAGTACGCTGCTCAAATCACCATCTATACAAGCTGCAAATGGGTCTTTCTGCAACGCTATCTGTAAATAAAACAGATGGTTTTGCTGGAATGCTCATGAAGGATGATATCAATATTTCTTATCATTGAGACGTTAATGCTTAGGCCACTCAAAAATATCTTCTTTACAGCACAAAAAAAGTTTTTGCTTTCCAATTGGAAATCTTAAAAGTCAAAGCTAGATCTGGAGCCTGGTGCTGTCTCAGCAACTTCAGACTAGGCCTTTAACATGATATACTACTTACATTTTTTGGCCCATTTTTTCTGGGCAGAGATTAAGTGCAGACTCTGAATAAATAAAACCACTAACACGGATGCTCCACTAAAAAGACTTTTTGGACGAGGATGGGGATTTGTATCCAAAAACAGAAGCCCAGGGTGTCCTTGAAATCCTTAACTGCATAACAGGCTGCCAGTTTTCTTTATCAGAAAAGCAGGGAGTTTTAAAGCTCTGAATCTTGCAAGGTGGATTTGTCCTTAACTGACCCTCCTGATATGTTTTTCCCATTATACTCAGACCCTTCCAGGTGCAGAAGCAGTGTAATATTTCTGCCTCATCATGTCCCACAGGGCATCCTACATCCTAGTCCCACCCTGTCTGCTGCACAAATCCTCAGCTTCTGACTCACACTCTTTCCATGCCAAGTCTTTTTCTATCTCACAAAAAGTTCAGCATGCGTGGGGTTATTAACACATTGCATGTTAAACATGAGAAACTCAGATTTCACCATAAATCTATTAGCTCTGAGCAGCAGCCAGCAGATGCCATATGGTGGACATTTGTCCAAGAGCTGTGTCCTTTTTCCTCTGTGTTGAAATCTTACAGAAGAATGTGGCCTGTATAAAGCTGAAGAACAGTATTTTTGTGCCATTTGGCCACTGCACAATCGTCACTGTCTATTTTTGTGTGCTGATGCTGTGGTTCAAAAATTGCCAGAGGAAGAAATTGTGTATGCACGATAAATTAATCATCCAAAGCTATTCATAGTAACCAAAAAAAAAATTTTTTTTCATTCATTCATTCATCTTCAGTGATAAAGTGATCACGGTGGATTTGAAGCCTTTCCTAGGAACACTGGGAGAAAGACGCGTGAAAGCAGGTCATGTCATATATTTCCTGTGTTGCCGTGATATAAAAATGGATTCTCTCCTCTTCAGTTTGCTCACCTTCATCTCCCTCCACTACTATCCAACTTGAGAAAAGTGACACATCTACATATAACTGAAGAGACTGAGTGCAGCAGCATAGGACGTGTTTATTGCTCTGCATCACACATGCAGTTCGCACTCCATCTCTTTGTCTACTGGTATACACACACACAAACACACACACTGTATCCTCAGCTCTTACTGATCATTTACGGTTTCCAAAAACATTTCAGCCAATACATAGAGCCATGCAGAGACCAGAACACCACGAGACCACAATACAGAGGTATTTCATAATACTTATACATAATCATTCCCTACTTCAGGTAAGGCATAAAACATGCTGTTATAAGAAAATAATCATCAGCAAGGTGGTGTGATGCAACCTGGTGCGATGCGGAGTTACTGCTACTGCTACCGCCCTGAAGTTGGTTATTTTCCAAATACATCATGTCATACATCAAGTGTTTTATTCCTCTTATACCACAGCAATTTGCTGATGCAGTTAATTTATTAATGAGACTGGAGACTCCTTCCATAAATTTTTAATAAACAAAAAGATTCACCATAATAATTATACTTTGTTTTGATTTTAAATGTGTACAATTGCTTTTAATTGTAAATTGTGATTTGCAGCCTGTACTATAAATACTTTTATCTGCTTCACAGGCTCTCTAGCTTTATCTTTAACTGTTCCCATGCAAATTTAAAAAGCAAACACATTTAAATTTGCTGAATGCTGATTCAGGAAATTCTTGGCCTGTCACTGCACTCAGTTACTTTTATTGGGTCCTTAGCTTAATGTTTTAAAATGCAGCTTCAAAGACACTTTATTGCACACTAAAAGGGATTACTGTAAACCAGACTCATGAATTGCTAAATACCTTAAAAAGCAGGAAAAAAAATATATATTGGATACGAGATGTTTAGCAAAGCTACTGATGTTTGTTGTCTATTTATTCATCTTTCCTCAAGCCAGCATTGTGTTTGAGCTCACAGATTTCTGCCGTCTTGGTGACGTTCTTCCATGTCACTTTCACATGACTTCTCAACCCCCTGCGCTTTGTTCTCAGAACCTTCCTCTCTTTGAGCAGATGAGTCCATCTTTGAAATGTCCAACATGATATTTTTCTTATTTATTTACTGTTCAAGTCTCATGTTCTTGGTGAGTTTGACCATTTTTGAATTGTAAGATGAAAGAGCGGTGATGTTTTGCCATTTTGTCTGAAGGAAACAAGAAGAATGTAATGCACCCTGGTTGGGAAAATTCCTGGTGGTACAAACAGACACAAAAGCAATTAAGCCATTCCAGTTGTGTTTAGTCAACCCTGTCCTGCTTCATCTGGAATTAATAGGGGGATTTTTGGGTGCTCAGGGGCATGACATGGCCCAGTGATCTCACTCTAGTGCATGACTCAACACATCATCAGCAATAGCATTTGACTTTGGTTTATGAGTTCCATTAATTGGCAAACTTTTTTGTAGGAATAGACCATAATCTTGCTGCCATGACTGTGGTTAGATAAGCTGATGTAAGTAAGGTATAAAACATAAAGGGGTGTGCTGTTATAGGAAAATAATTAGTGACAGGGTGGTATGCTGCGACCCGACACAAAGCAGAGATTCTGATACCACCGCAAACTTGATCATGTCTTAATAACATCACATCCTAAAGTGCTCTTCTCTCCACTTTTACCAAGGCAATTTTCCAAAGTTCATTTTAGTTGTTAAAGAATGACATACTGTTTATCCACTTCTAGTTATATTTAATGTTGCTGAATCTCTGAGAAACAAGTTCACTTATGTTATATCAGCTATAAACAGGCATCTTTGTCCCCCTCTCTGCTGATGTTAATAAGACAGAAACAAAGCACTGACAATGGAGACTTCTTCCATAAATGTTAAACAATTGTCTCCTTACAGAAAGCTTCACCTTATCAAATATTATACATTTTCTGTGTTAAATAATGACACTTAAAAAAAAAAAAAAAATCTCTTTATTATTAGGCTTCAGTAGAGCATCCACCATAGAAGTTGCTCTGAATTAGCTGTTACTATAGGAACTATAATGTATTAGAACAAGCATAATAATATACCTGTATATATTGATAATAAGAACCTGTGATTTGAATTAAGCAAAACACTAACACTGGAGACTCCTTCCAAAAATGATGAATAGAGGTCTTCTCAGAGAAAACCTCACCATATCAATGATAACGCATATGTTTAAAATCTGTTTATATGGAGCACCTGCCCTACAACTCCCTGTGTAAGTTGTAATTATAGAAATTCTAATGTATAAGCACATTAATGTAAACCTCTGATTGGCCTTGCACCTGAAATGACTGTCCAAGTTATGAAACTGTTATGGAAAATTAATCAACACATTCTGACCAATCAGAATGGAGCACTGTGGTATAATGCTAAATAGTGCACAGAGGTATTATAGTGATATTTATACTTTATTATTTGACTTGCTGGTACCTCGACTGTGGAAGAAAATCAGCATTCCCTTCCTGCCCGTTCATGCAATAGCCCTTATGTTTTGTTTTCTCTCCCACCTGTCTGTCTTTCTTTCTCTTCCTGAACACGTAACCTCCCACTTAACTTTCAGAATCACTAATGCATCACTCAGTGTAGCTGATTGTGTGAAAGTCTTGGGCACTGAGATCCTCTTTCTTTCCATTGCCTGATAACTCTGCTGAGTAAAAGGGGAGTAGGAGGAGAATGAGGTGTCCTCTACATTACCCCAGCATGTTCTAGCTCATCTAATGCCTTTCATGGCAGTCTGTTATCCCTGTCTGCTTCCCCTTTTCCTAACCTGGAACTATGAACCTCTTAAAGAATGATGTGGAGGTTGTAACTTTGCTATACTAACAATATATACAGAATGTGTACACAGTATATGACACAGTATGTATATAGGCAGTATGTTTATACATGCAGTGTAGTTTACGTATGGATGAAGAGTAGCCGGAAAATGATCTTAGACATTTCTGGGCTACACTTTGTTGCTTTGGGTCTCTTGTGAAATGATTCGTTTTCTAAGGAAGAGTGTGTATCATGTGGCTGCAGTGTTAATAGTTGTAAATTGCATTCTCACAGGCCAGTTCATCCATCTTTAGTCAAGTCCTGCAGCTTTTCCAGGTTTCCTCTCTGAATTATTACCTAGAAACTGTTCTACTGAACAATGATGCACATTTATTCTGATGCACTGATCACACTAAACCAGACTATGACCTCCATTTGCTCAATAAATATATATAAATGTAGTCCAGTGGTATAAAAGAGAAAAATAGTCTTGGCTTGGCTGCACATATATTTCATAACTATTACATGATTTTTTTTTTTTTTTTAAATCAAGGCTGTAACTCAGTGATTGCCTGTGCCATTCTCTGGCATTGGACTGGAGATCCTTCACTGGAAGGTCAATATTTCATGGGGCCTTTTATTGTCTGAGACTGTTGGCCAGTTATTTGAACTGTATCAAGGCTGGAATGTGTGCTGGTTGCATTAACAGATCAGGCTTCACATAACAGACGTTATGTGATCAGACATCACATAAACACATCACATCATGGTGGACTGAGGATATAAAATACACTCCTAGGCAAAAAAAGGCAAATATTAAGCTTTTAATGGTCTTAACAACAAATCATTGGTCAGAAAATTAGCAAGAATTAAACAAATGCACTCCTGAGAGCTCCTGTTCCACCATTTGCTCATTTACTTTTGCTGCAGTGAACTGTTTGGGGAAAAGCTAGAAACAGGGAAATTCACTTATATAGTTTACTTGTACACAAAAGTAGATTCATGATAATGAATGTTAATAAAATGTTTGATATAAAATTCAAACTAACACATGTCTCGGTGTACAACATGTTCCAAAAATATCTTATAGGATGTTTTTTCTTAAAAGATTAGTCATTATTTGGTTATCTGCCAAACCTGATGCAGCCCATCAAGGGCCACAAGGTTTAAACATTTAAAGAAATCAAAAGGGAAAAGCTCTCCTATACTAACTTCCTTTATCTATTTGTTCAATTCTTGCTCATTTCCTGACCAGTGATTTGTTGTTAAGACCATTAAAAGCTTAATATTTTGCCATTTTGGCCTTGGCCCATTTATTTTGCCCAAGAGTGTATACTGAATGATGTTCACATGCAGGAAGAGTTAGTTATAACCTCAAATATAATTATTACATTGCATAAAGATTTTGGTAGAAGTTAGCTGAAACTAGCTGTTTTGAAACTCAAAATGTAAATAAATCTAGCTCTTGTCTATAGCCATGTCTCTCCAAAGCCATGAAGATGGAAAACAGTCTTTTTTGACTGGCAACATGACTGTCTTGAGTGTTGTCATTGGTTGGTTGTTGGTGGTCTGTATCATTTTTACAGAACCACTGAGACCTGAGTTCTAAAGCACACATTTTCATCTTCATCGATTCATCGATTCTTCAGTAACCACTTTATCCTGGTCAGGACTGCGATGGGATCCCAAGAACACTGGGTGTGAGGAGTGAAAACACCCTGGATAGGATGCCAGTGCATCACAGGGCACCATGTGTACACACCACCGACCAGCACATATTTTATTGACAGCTAACAGATATTATAAAATATGTTATGACTTCTCAGCTGCCAAAATACTATGGCCCGGTGCCTCATTTCATTATAAATAATATTGAAATGGCCTGTAGTACCTACTACTCAACATTTTCACACTAGAATATCTAGAATTTACACCACACCCACAGCATCCTAGATTACTGGTGGCAATCAGTAGGATAGATAATATTATGTTAAAAATGAATAGCCTTAGTTGCCCTTTCAAGAGCTCACAAAAATGTTGATGTGGCCAGTGCAGAACTTGAGTCTGACACCTCTGTTTCACACAGTGGACAAGACTTTGGCTGAAATTACTGTCTGTTTCTTAACCATGTTTCTCTTGCCATGTTTAAATTTATTATGTTTTTATGTATCTGATCTAATCTAAGGTCAAAGGTCAACCCTTGTTACTATTAAATCTCTCTGCTGATCAATCAACAACACATACGAGAATTTCAGCACCTTAGATGACTCTTAGATGAACAATTTCCAAATTCTTGTGCATAGAAAAGTCTGAAAATGTCTTTAGACAATGTTTGATTACAGGGAATGGAATTAGATGTCAAAAAGTTTAAGATTTTGTCAGTAAGGTCAGGGAGTCAGTTTCATGTTATTCCTGTAGGTCTGCACAAATAGGAAGCTACTCTGTGTGTGTAAATGAGGATTTTGTGCTCATGACCTCCTAGCTAGCCTCAGGAAGGAGGGTACAGTCAGAGTAAAATTTATGCAAAACAACTGGACATATATTTCTAGATATTTCGTTCATCTTCTGTCATCAAACGACACTGTTGACACTGTTTTTAGCTTGGGTTTTATATAGATCCACCATTTTGTAGAAGGGTTTGTGGAGTCCTCATGTCCTAAACTTGCTTTTATCCAACATCTTTACACAACATCTTTTTTATTTGTGTTTTCGTAGCATTTTTCATGTGTTGTTTTGTCTCACAAAGCCCCAATAGGACAAAACATACATCCTAATTCTCTTATGGAGGATTCCACATGGCTTGTTCAGTATGAGCAGCTCATATCCCTCTACCTGATTTTGACATTTCACCTGTCTACAGGCTCACGTTTCCCTGAGTGACAATGACTGCTATTCAGAAGGACCAGCAGTATTGCAGTCTTTATGTCCAACAACAGAAGATAAACCATTAAGATGGATGTAAATCAGTGCATGTGGGTTACACTGATTTCAGACTGCTATGTTTGGACAAAAGCGTCTTTGAGTAAGTTGTGGAAACGAGAGAACATCCCTAGTAAAGTCACGTGAAGTTTTTTAACGTCTTTTCACTTCTCTGTTTTAAGTTCTTTTATATCTTTACCACTGTGTTGGCTAGCTTCTAGTGTGCACTCCTACTCCACTTTTTACAGGAAATCCTATGTGTGACCATGATGTGTGCCCTGATAACTGCTAGTTCCTGTGTCGTTTTCCTCTTAATGGGCTTAATCTTGTGGAATAACAGTGTAAGTATGCAACAGGAACAAATAAACCTGCTTTCAATGACCCAAGAACTCCTATGAAAATCATTTTAAAATTGTATTTTAAAATATTATTACTTCATTATTACTTATTATTGATAAAATGATATAATTGATAGATTATACTCCTGAATTAAAGTGTTGGTTAAAGTGGTGTTTTTTGTTAAGGGCATAAGCTTCATTTCTCAGAGGAGGAAGCACATAAGCCTTTCATCTCTTTCTGGCATTTTGGAAAGGAAGAGGGAAAAGTGAGGCTTGGACTCAAGTAAATTGCTCTACAATAACTGTCAGAGATGTTTATCTGAATTTTCGGCAACCATGGGCATTAATGCACTGCTGTTTCATCTTCAATTTTTTTTCCAGCTTCTGCTCCTGTGTAAAACAGAGAGCACAACTGCTGCTTGTCACAAAGTGGACAGATGGACACAAATGCAGGTTTGTGTGGTTTTTTTTAAACCAGTGTAGCAAACAAGGCAATACTCAGAAACGCAACACAAGCAATCAGTTATCAGGCATAAACTGGGCAAGACAAATGCCGGGTTCGACTAAAAATGTAACACGGAAATTTCCAACTTCTGACTAGAGAAAACCAAAGAAAATCGGGGAGATCTCCTCAACCCAGAGTTCAGCACATTCACAGCATCAAAAGCACGCAAAGCAGCACTTCTTTACTTTTAAATAAGTTTTGTTGTATATATATATATATATATATATATATATATATATATATATATATATATATATATATATATATACATTGTATATATATTGTATATAGTATTAGTATTTTTCTTTAGATCAAATCAACATACAGACATATTAAATCTATAACACTGACTATACAGTTCACTGTTTTGAGGAGGTAAATATACATCACTCCTCACCGTTAGCTGTCTAGATTTTTGTTAACAAAAGATGAACATGGAGACGTTCATGTTTTTTTCCCCTACTTTGTAGCTCGAACACACAGAGCTTGAAAAGTTCTGACTTCCTACTTCTGAATAAGTCGAACGCAGTATAAATTAGCAAATGTGAAGTATCAACCAGGTAGCTAACAAGGCTCCTCAAAGACACAATGATAAAGGAGTGAGTCTATGCAAAGTAACACGGAGAGCCCAGGTTATTTAAAGGGAATGGTGATTGTAAGCAGATGAGTTCTCAAGTGGCTTTAAAGGTCATGTGATGGGTTTGCAGGTAGATGATCACAGGAGTTTTAGACTTTGTGAGTTGTAGGCATGGCTGGGACAAGGCTCTTTTGATTTTAACAAAACCTCAGTGTTTATGCAGCTGTAAGTCTCTCCATCCACTTTACCAGGATATTAAAGAATCTTGCCATAATTGATAACAGGTGAATTAACTATTCTGACATTCTGTTTTTCTAAACAAAAGCATTTTACTTTAAAATTTAAGCAAATTAATGGTCCCAGATGTTAAAGATTTAGCAATTTCTCACATTAGTTTTTGTGTACAGCAAAGTTGTTTTGAACATCTATCATTTAAATCTCTAGCAGCTTTGACATAAAGATCCATAAAGTTGTTTTGAACATCTGTCTTTTAAATCTCTAGCAGCTTTGACATAAAGATCCATAAAGGTGCTCCAATGGTAGACTTAGACCCACTTTAACAGACTTTTAAAGCAAGACACATGCTTCCTAAAGTCATCTAATAAAAAATTTTACAAATTTGAATATACAAGGGTGACGTGCACATGAAGACAAGGATAAAATGTGAACTCAATTATTTTGCATATAAATTGATTTGTGGAATTTAATATAAATTGTTGGTCCAGAATCCAATAATTAAAGCACTCAGTAAGAAGCTACAATATAGAATTACATAATTTCCTAATGAATCAAGATACGAAAGACTGTTCATTAAAGTTATGACTGTTCACAAAAGATCTGAAATTGAACCCTGGCTTTAAGACAATACAGCTGAAAGCCAAGCATGCGCAGAGTTATAGTAAACAAGGCACACTTCTGTGTTGTTCTGTGTTCTGGCTATTTATTCAAGCCATGGAGCTTTTCATTTCTTGACATTTCCACCAACAGAGTACATCAGGTCCAAGATGACATTATTTATAGGCTTGTTTTTTGAGTTATTGCATTTTGCATTAAATCCATTCAATACAACTGACCAGTCAAGAAGGCTGTTAATTATAAGAACTCAATATTAAATAACATAGCTTTCATAATCATGGGTTGTGATTACCACGACTAACTGCAATTTAAAAAATCACGGACCCCCTGACTTTGCTTCACAAACCCTTGAGGGTCTCTGGACCGCACTTTGAGAACCACTGATTTAAACAATGCATCCCAGCGATGCCAAACAATACTTCCCTGAAACTGTGAACAATTTTGATTCTGATTCAGATGCCATCTTAGAATATGCCAGAATATCAAAGAGTCTGAGTGTTTGTGCCACCTCTCACACACTCACACATACACACACATTCACACATATGCACAGCAGACATTAACTTTACCAGGGGTCAGTCCATCCACCACCCTTAAACTTTCTTTATTTGGAGTATTATCCCCAACGCTGCTACTCATTGTGTGTATGTGTGTGTATTCACGCTCACTTTACCCACAATCCTCAAACAAAGATGGGAACAGTATATATTAGTTAATCCTGCCACTTCAGACCTGTGTGTATTTATATGGAGTGGGGATGTTAGCTCTGCAAGCTCAAAGAGGTGTTCTGTTTGCCTTCAGTAACAGGCAAGTCAGCTAACTAGCCCGTAAGGCACTTAAAAACAACCCTGTGTGTATGAGAACTATTGACCCTGATTTTCTCCAGAGTTAGTTCTGTCTAGGCAGGCACTTACCTCAATCAGAGCAAAAGAGGAACCATATGCCATTATCACATTGTGACTACCTTGTGATTATATCTAGTTTTCAATTTTTTTTCATTTGCCAGCTAATTTAGCTAATATTAGAGATTTACAAAATCATGATTGTGATAGGATAATATAGGATAAATGCTATTTTGGCTGGTTTGTCTAATGTTAAACTGAGAATATTACATTGCAAACTGAGACTCTGATACTGAAATCCTACTCAAATTCACCAGTGACATACAAGCTAGTTTATTAGCAGAGCTAGCAAGCTAGCTGTTAGGGCTGGCAGGAGGATATTAATGTGCTTCCAGTTTGTATCCAGAAATTCCTCCACCCATTTGAGCAATTCATTATTCTACATAGATAATTTGTATGGTATAAAATTACACTTTTATGGGAACTTTTTGGCTTAGCTAGTAGTTTATATATAAGAGAATTAGATGAAATGGTCATTGGACAAGATGCAGAATGTTCTGGACATCATTTGAGCACAGTTATGAAAACATCTATGGCCTTGTCGATGTAAATATTAGTTTGTCATTTTCATCACAAAGCGTGTTCTCTTTCTTCAGAACTTCTGGGTATGCTTAAAGAACCAGAAGAGGATAAAAGAAGGGGAAGAAAGGGGTAATCTAGCACACACAATGCTCTTGCTCTGTTGCTGTCTGTTTTGGGATGGATCCAATAGCACCACGCAGAGGGCCTGGGATCAAGCCACCCAGCTACTCTCCAAAACCAAGAGATTATTGTCCAGGGAGACAAGAGAAGTTTTCATACTGCTTCATGTGTTCCCATTTGTTTCCTGCCTACTAGAGATGTGCAGTTTTACACAGGCAGATTCTGATACTGTCACACTTTTCAGAGCTTACGACTACTCCTAATGACAGATCTTTGTTGTTTTCCTGAAACATTTCTCTTTTAGTGATTGCAGATTTAATAAGGCAAATTTGACAAGCCAATTTGATAGGGTTAGCTCTTTCCATGTGTAAATTTTTTAAAATGATTAATTTTTGATCTGGGATTTTGAAAGTGCAGTGTATAATCACCTGTGTTATATAGTATTCTATTGCATTCAGTTAAATTCAGGTTATCTCTAAATGATGCAAGCAGGACTGATCGTAATCTGGTATTGTGGAGATGTAACCACATCTACTATCGCTATCTGTTTAGTGCTCCAACTATTTGTATCTGCATCTGGATTTGGATTTAAACCTGAAATGGATGTGACCTTCTCCCAGATTATTTTTTTTTTAATTAAATATGAACCCTACTACTCACAGCAAAACACTGCTATACTATACAATACTAAGTATTTCTAATACATAGAAATGCCAGCACTGTCAGCACTATCTGTGAATTCTGGCTCTAACGGCTCTTCAACCTCAGCTACATTGCTTCAGAAATGAATTTAGTTGGTTCTATTTATAAAAATATAAACAAACCAGTAACCTAATTTAAACCACCATGACCCTGACCAGGCAGTTACTAAGGATGAATGGATGCTTCATATCTGACCGCTCTTCCGTGTGAAAGTAAAAACCTCCCACACGTCTCATGGGATCAGATCGTAGTCCCAGTGCACTGCTCTAGTCTCAACCAGATGTATCTATTTAGAGCACACTATCTGTTCATTCAGAATAATGTATACTTATCCAGATATATCCCTATGAGATTTACACTTTGCACAGTTTCTGGGTAATATACTTCATTTTCTCTGAAAAGTGTATGCCATGTGGTTTGATTTTTTTCCTCAGCATGATTTGAGCATGTAATGAGCCAATATTTTTGACAAATGTTTATGGGCAGGTTCTGTTTTGCCTTAATTTCACAAAACAGCTCATCAGCTCATAATCTGCCTAAAGCATGTGGGAACTGAATCGGAGTTAATTCAATATGTGCATGAGTGTGTTTGTATAAAGTTTTATGACTCAGTATTATTTTTATTGGCGATAGAGTTTGGTTTCTTTGTTCCTGAACGACATGTGTTTTGCCAGGGAGTTCAGACTTAATTAGTGTTGATCAAGAAAAAGTAGAACAGTACATGTCTGTCTCAGTGCAGCTAGTGCACTTGATAAAAAGTTTCATTTTTTAGCATTAAAGGTATGGTGCAGTCTCGGAGGTCTTGGCACACTGATGTCCGGTGTCTGATTTTATATTGTGCATTTTAATAAATCTCAAGTGCTGTGCATTCAGATTGTTTGCGAACATAGGATGAGAATTTTGCACTTTTGATAATGTTGTTTGTAAGAGGGGTGTCGTGGTGGTGCATAGTGTACCCTTGGCACCTCAGCTTTGATCTTGACCACAGGTTACTGTCTGTGTGGAGTTCTGTATGTTTTCCCCATGTCTGTGTGGGTTTCCACTGGGTTCTCTATTTTCCTCCTACATCCCAAAAACATGTCAGTAGGAGGATTTGTGACTCTAAATTGCCCCTACGTGTGGAAGGGTGTGTGGTGATGGACTGGCAGCCCATCCAGGGTATATTCCTACCTCAGGACCAACCTGATCATGTGTAAAGTTGTAAAAAAAAAAAAAATTATACAAATAAAAGTTGTACAAAAATCTCAGGCAGTTGACGTTAGGGTTGGGGCTGGTGGCCGGATTGCACTTTTTATGTAATATTTGTGGTCTTATTTCATATTCATGGATGAAATCCAATGAAATTCACTTCTTTCCAATTTTGCATTATTTCAGGTTTATAACAACACTAGTTTCAAGGAAGCCAAGGGCATCCTTCAAAACTTTATTAAACTTTAAAAATCTCTAAAACCATTGAATCTCTTGTTTCGTAAAAGTCAAAATTTGCTGCTAATATAAACATCAACACTCCTTCTATCATGACTTCTTGGAAGCCCTGCCAACCAAAGACAGATGAACCCATGAATATTGGGCTCTTCAATATCCAATCCTTGCTTTAGAGGTTTAAGTCTATCTGGCCCTACTATAAGGCCTCTTTGTTTGGGGATTGAAGCAGCTTTCATAAGTTTGACATCAGCTCTGAAGTAGTTTCCATATGCTCATAAAGCAAGTCAAAGACAGAACAGGGTGTAAAATGAGCTGTCCTTCTGCTGCATTATTCAGATTATTTCCATACCTCAGTTCTGTGTGTGTGTTAGAGAGAGAGAGAGAGAGAGAGAGAGACAGAGAGTAGTGGAATTTCATTAGCTAAGTGATTACTGCAGGCAACAGGGAAGGAAATTCATTTCCCTTCACTATTCTTATGGTGACAAGTTTGCTGTTTGCATAACCACTATTCATATTGTCTGTTTGTTGTCAAGGTTGTCAGTTTAGGTGACAGACTGGTGCTTTTGTGCTTATCTTTTGGATAAGCTGCTTTTGTTAGCTGTCACTTGAACCGTATTGATATGAACAACAAATCTGGCACTAGATCTTTGTGAGAGCTGCAGCATCACTGCTCAAAAAGGACTCTTGTGAATGTAGAAAACAAACACAGTCTTAGTATTCCAAATAGTAAAAAAGCTTACCATGACTGTGTATGTAAAATTTCAGTATCAGTCTACTTTTTGACTCACTCAATTTGAAGACGATGATTTACCATGTAGTTTTTAATAAAAGTCGACAGTTTTTAATAAAATATTTTCTGACTCACTATGCTGTTTGCAAAATTATTATACTTTTTCTAGCTCTCCAAACCCCATCACCACCCCAGATTTGCTTCTAGTATAGATTTATGCTGAATAAGAAAAGGTGAGAATAACAAATATACTCACTGGCCACTTTAATTGCAAATTCATGAAATTATCCACTCAGCCAATCATGTGGCAGCAGTGCAATGCATAAAATCAAGCAGATACAGGTCAAGTTAATATTCATATCAAACATCAGAATGAGGAAAATGTGATCTCTGTGACTTTGACCATGGCATGGTTGTTGGTGCCAGACGGGCTGGTTTGAGTATTTCAGAAACTTCTGATCTCATGGGCTTTTGATTAAAAAAAAAAAAAAAACATCCAATAAGCAGCAGTTCTGCAGGTGGAAATGCACTGTTGATGAGAGAGATCAGAGCAGAATGGCCAGACTGGTTCAAACTGACAGGAAGTCTACAGTAACTCAAACAACCAGCAGAAAATGATCTCGGAACACACAACACATCAAACTTTGTGGCAAATGGGCTAAACTGGACAGCTGAAGATTTGAAATAGATTTGAATATTATTGTTATTGTTATATACTCTTATGTAAAGCACCTTGAGAGGCCTTTTTAAAGGCACTATATAAAATAAAGTTTATTATTATTATTATTATTATTATTATTATTATTATTATTAGACCAGGCGACAATTTTCCAAATTGCTAGTTGTATTTCGATTTTGCACTTATTCTTCAGAGGCTCTTTGCTGAGAGACCAGTCAAGTGAATGCAAATGAAAGTGATGTACTGTCAGAACAGTCAGTTTTGAGCAGGTGCTGAATTCACTGAATTCACCAGTGTGAGGTAGCCGTGTGTAGGCCGTGCGGAAGTGTGTGCACAAAGGTGCTGGTAGAAGGTGTAGAAGGACCTGGGAGATGAACTTCAGAAATGTGGCATAGATTTCTTTTAAGAAAAGAATGTGCTGATGTGTGTGTCTGATTAGGTAAAAAAGAATAATGAATGTGGGACTATTTTTATTCATTCATTCATTTACAATAACTTCTTTATTCTGTTGTTATACTTCAGCAACAAAGACAATGGATGAAAATTGATCTAGATACAAAATCTAAGCCGTGTGCATTGCTAGTTAAAAACTGCATCCTTCTCTTACTCAAGGAATCAATAAGTAGCAATACTCTAAAAACAATGTGGAAGTTTGTCCTGTTCCTTCACATGTGCAAGAAGTTCATTATCAAAAACATAATCTAAACTTACCACATCCATAGCCACAGAGTAACACTAAATTAAGGCTTTATATAGGTTCATTACAGAAAGAAGCTTGCCAGTCTTAGCTGCTGTGTATGAATGCATGCCTTTGTCAGTGTGTAGATGAAAATAATATGCACTGAACTGGTTTCTTTTTATTTAATGTGAGTTCTATTGGCTCAGCCAGCTAGAGCTACAGCATCCATAGCTACAAAATTACGTCACAGCACTGAATCCTTGTGGAGAACTGTGATTATAAGAAACAGGCACCTAGCTTACACTTGGACATTTTGCTGGCGTGGTGCAACGGCCTAACTCGACCCATGACAGTACACCTGGAGTTGGCTTTAATGTCCTGCCTGGACAGAGGTAATGGACCCTCCCCTGTTTAGGTCTGCCAGTTTGCGCATCTGTGCCATTACATAAGACTCTTCAAGGCAAAGGGTGTTGCCTTTACACTCTGCCATGTCCTGTTTAATGGCTTTCACATGAAAAGAGGAAATCAGCAATGAATGCAGTGCCTGCAAAACATAATTTACCTCCTATTACCAGGGAATCATTAAAATCAATGCTGCCTTCACAAAATTTGTTTCAGTTTTTTTTTTTCTTTGAAGCTTATTTTCCTTTTAGTCTGAATTGTACCAAAAATAGCATGTTATGAACCAAACCAGCTGTTATACCCAAGCACCTCACAAAAACTTTCCAGCATATATTTTTTAATACAAGCTGAGACCTGAATATCAGACATTAAATGAATATAATCTACACAATGCTTTTTAAGCCATAAATTAAAGATCCCACATGAGCTCTGCATTATAATGTATGCATTTATTTGAATTTAATATCTGTGATTAATAGCTCTTCTTACAACAAAGGAATGAGTTACTGCAGCAAAGTATCCCTACAGAAGCAGCAATAATAAAGATTTATAGAAAAATAGTGGTGTCAGGCTGGTGTGATGGTGGACAGTTGCCATCACACATCAGTTTTCTATTGTTATACACATAATAATCCAATAAATAAGAATCCAGGGGGTAACCACAGTGTACTTCAATGTGCTTATGGTAATGGTAATACTCCCCAAAGCAATTCCACCACTGGGTTGTTGTGAATGTCTGCTGTTATTCTGCTGACATTGTCATATCTTTGCACCTTATATCCGATGTCTTTTACACTGATGTCTTTCACCTCAAGGATCAATAAAATACATGTGTCTATCTGTCTGTCCGTTTGTCTATCTTCCTATCTGTCTATCTGTCAAACATAGATGTAGTAAAGTTTCTAACTACAAAAAGTTTCCAGAGAAACTGAAACACCTTATTAAGAAAGAAGGACTTTTTGTCCAAAATGTCCTGTTTCTCTGGGAGCTTTGTGTACTACTTTTAGCCTGGGAAAATATGTCAGATGTTGCTCTGGCTGAATTCTGGAAAACTGCCAAAAATGATGAAAAATTGGTTTTCAACCAAAATTTGTGTTTTTTTCTGCCGATAATATACTTTATTTAACCAAAACAGCATGAAAATATTTGTATTTAGGCTACTTTTTAACCTTGCCTTGTATAGTCAAAAGATGTTAAAAAAAAAAAAAAAAACCTTGCTAGCTAAGTGAGCTTTTCTCACAATTTGATAAAAGTTTTTTGGAGAGTTATGTGCCATGACAAAACAGACATAAACCTAATCTATTCAGTTTGTAATCTGATATCAACTCTCAAAATGTCTGTGCGGCTCCTACACCTTCACATGATCATCAAAACAGAGAATTTAGGTTAGGTTAGGTTAGGTTCAACTTTATTGTCATTGTCAGAGTACGAGTACAGAAACAAAGAAATGCAGTGAGCATCCAACCAGTAGTGCAAATAGCAAATAAATTAAAATGAGGTAACAGGGTTATGGTGCAAAAAATTAATAGTGTACAGTGGTAAAGAGTATGATGCATACCAGTAATGCAAATGGCAATTAAGTTAAATGGAATAAATAAGAATTATGGTGCAGTTAGTTGAGATAAACAGTAAACAGGTACTGGTAAGCAGCATGATCCATACAATATGATGCAGTGGGTACATACAGTGGATAAAATGCAGATGTGCAAATAGCAATAATGTGCAAATAACAGTCTGATATAAGTAATTGTAATAATAATAATGACAGATTATGCAGTAAAGTGCAAGTACTTGCAAATAATTGCAGATAAAAGTAGTGTCTAATGCTAATGTTTAGTTATTAGGTGGAGCCTATGGTGTTGAGGCTTTAAATGCTTTAATTGCAGCACATTTTAGTAAACAGACATCATTTTTATGGAAAGTTGTGTGATGTGTTTGGCGGCATAAACATGGCACAGTGTTCCTCTAACGCTGAATCGCTCTGCACCCAAAACAAAAATGCTATACAGCCTTTTTCTCTCAAAGCTGTGGTTTTGTAGGCTATAAGACTGCTAGAGTAATCACTTCATCATGTGCACTTCAGAATATACTCAGAAGGATTCTTCAGAAGTACTTCAGAAGTAGTCCCAAACAAATCCTGTCTTAAATATCTCAAGTCTTTGAAGAAACAAAGAACGTAGGTTTATCACAACATGTGCTTATCCTTTATACCGACATTTATAGTTATCCTTTTTCGCATCTTGTTTAACAATTTCTGGACTTGCATGTATCATGTGTGCAGTGAGTTTAAATGGAAAGTGTGAAATTATGATCTAAGTAGGCCTTAACGCAGTCTTACATGACAGTTAAGCTACGGCACACTCACCGCCATGGCCAGGGTTCGATTCTTGACCAGGGAACCAGCCCCTGCCACTGGGGTTGCACACGACAGTGCACTCCCAGTGCTGGTCCCAAGCTCAGATAAAATTGGGAAGGGTTGCATCAAGAAGGGCATTCGGCGTAAACTGTGCCAAATCAAGTATGTGGACCAATGATCCGCTTTGGCGACCCCTAACAGGAGCAATGGATGGGACCCCTATAAGAGTAATGGATGGATAAGCATAGAGGAGGTGTATAAAATACACTGCTGTATGTTTCCCAGTTCATTCCTTGAATATTAAACAACACCAGCTGTTTCAGTGTTAGATCATTATCTGGCTCACACGTATGACCACAGTCAGAGTTCTGTGTAAATGTTTAATAACTACTTTCTTATGATCCAGTTTAAATTTTCATGCGGCAAGTGTCCAACTTTATTAATTCAATCATTCACTGGGTGTGAGGTGGGAATACACCCTGTATGGGTTAACAATCCTTCACAGAGCACCATGCACACACACACACACATTCACACCAAGGGGAAATTTAGAGTGACCAACCTACCATTACCAGATAACAGTGCTGTATGCAATATGGCTCACTGTCAATATGGACATCATTTAAGACCATTTGAGGTCAGAATAGTGAATAACTCTCATGCCCATTGGGAAAACTCCACCCATCTCTTGCTCTTGTCTATAGTTAACGTCCACTGAATTTCAGTTTTCAGTTTTATTACAAATGCTTGCTTCAACTCTGAATATGCCCCCTACTTGCTAGAATAAATGGGAGTAAGCTATGAATGCATAGAGTCCAAATGGCACCAAATCTGGTTTTCTCTGTACTATAAGGCATCATGTGAAGTCCTTGTGCAGTTTTGGATGAAGCTAACACTTCTACTGTAAACACAAGGGCATCAAAGAAGGCCAGGACACACCATGTGACATATGTGGAGTTTTCCTACATCCCTCCATACAGTACGTCTCCTGTTTAATGCCTCACACACATTTCCAGGCTTCCTCTCTTATAAACATGCATATGCTTGTATACACAGAAGCACATACAGTTCACACCCTGGCACTATTTCATATTTTTCCAGTTTTCCACTCCTCCTGTATAAGCAAGGCTTTCCCAAACAGGAGCCAGTGCTCAGAGCTGGCCAAAGCACCAGGTCTGCCAAGCTGGCTTTAGATACGAAGTCTCCAATTATGTTGCATCAGTGAGCAGCCATTTCTCTGAGGCGGAGCTGTGATAACACAAATCTGAGCACAGCACAGATGGCCAAACTGAAAATTTTACAGTCCTGGATTTAGTGCAGATTGTGTCTTGTGACCCTCACCGAAACAAACTCGCTCCTGAAACACATATCCATATCTCCATATTTTCTGTGGAATTTAGTAAATAATAAGGCACCATTTTCAATATTTAAAGAGAAAATAAATTTTTTGTCACACAATATGTTTAATGTTTAATTGCATATAGAGTTGTTAGCTTACGCTTGGTCATGTTAGACTTTAATGTAGATTTTGAACCTATGGCCATGTTATAGACACAGAACATTTTTTTAATTGAAATAAAAGATGCCAATGTGCTTATTTTTCCCTCATTAGGAAAATGGCATTAACATCAAGCTAACATATATAATGGTAACCGTGCCCCTAAACCCTAATTATTAACCCCTAACGTTAACCACACTCCTGAACCCTGGTCTCATCCTCAGACGCTCTGTGGTCCATGTATATTTTGTACACTTTTCTAGCCACAAGCTTCAGAATCTTGAAGATGCTATCTGATTGTTTCTATGTACACTCAGCAGGAAGACAAATCCTTGAACACCAAGACATGGTTAGCTTTTCGGTGCAAGATGTAGTGATCACATCTTCACAAAGAGTTTTGTTTGAAGCAGTTAGCAGTTAGTTAGTATGTAAACAAGATAATCTTGTGTGTTTGGCGACTGGCTACAGGAAAAGGTCTGTGGTCTGTCAAATAGCCTCTGTCTGTGAAAGTAGTTAGTTCTTGGCCAGGTTCTTCTGGCACAACATACCACACTTTAAAGTGAATACTAGAAGCCTGACTTGCAAGACTACATAAACCCTCTCTTTAAATCTTGTCCTTAGCCCTAACTTCTAACATTAACACTCAGTCCCTAAACCATAACTCATAATGCTAACCCACAATGTTAACCCTGGCCCTCAAACCTTCACACACATGCATATATAATATACTGCCACACATTCAGACTGTAAATATCAAATCTCTAGATAATGTTTGACAAGTGAAATTCACAAGATAAGTAGCTTATCAAGATAACTAGCTATTCTTATCACAGCTGCCAAAGATGACAAATTGCAGACTCTGTGCTTCCAGGATCTCCCACACTGAGCTGCACCCGACACTTTGATATTTGCCTCTTTCTGTACTGTACCTATGTGTGTGTTTGCATATGTTTGCATATGTTAGCTAACAGGAGCATTTCCTCTGCTTTAAAGCCAGTAAGGGCCACAGCTCCTCTGGCATATCTTAGGAGGCTGAATCCCTAGCATGACCCTTGACCTCAGATAGTGCCTGTCTTCAGTCTGTTCTTCCAGTATATTTATTTCTTCTGTCCCCTATCTATCCCAGGCTATCCCAAGAACACTGGGTGTTAGGTGAGAATACAACCTGGATGGGACACCAGTACATCGCTGGGCAACATGTGCACACAATCACACACTCATTCACACCTTGGGGCAATTTAGCATAGCCAGTCCACCTGCCATTGCATTTTTTCAAGGTTGGAGGAAACTAGAGGAAACCCCCCATGGACAAAGGAAGAACATGCAAAACCATACACAGACAGTAACTCGACCTCAGGATGGAGCCTGGACCTGGAAGTCAGGCATGCTACTCGCTATACCACTGGCTGTGATGAGCACACAAAAGGAGCTTCCTTCCAAAATTCCACCGGATCTTACAATTACAACTGTTTGTCCATGTGTGTGTGGGTGTGTGTGTAACGCAGAGAGATGGAGAGAAGTAGCATGTGAGTGAAAACTGATGTGCAAACAAAATCCACTCTCTCTCAGGGAGTAAGTCAATACAACCTCCACTGCTGTTTTCCCTCCTCCCGAGGCTTAAACTGACAAAACCTGACCTTATGAGGGCAAAGCCAAAGGAACTAACCATTCCTAGCTTTATTTAGTTCTTTATTTCCTTTTTCCATAAAGGCCTAAAGAATTTAGGACAGATCTAAAAAAGATCAAACAAAGAAAAACTTTGAGCTGATTATGCCTGCTCTGTTGAAACAGAAGAATTGCAGTTTTGAGTGTAGCTTTTTCCATATTTACGTTTTACCATTAATTCTTGCGGTCTCAGCCTCCTAAAGCATAATGGGTTTAACAGTACCATAGTTTAACAAATCAGCTGGGTTTATGGTGCATAGAGTGTTTTATGGTGTATTAAACAGTATTAAAGGTGAGCTGATTTGGGAGTTTATTTTTAAGAGATCTCCAGGATGTTGTAGAGTAGAGAACTCAGTTGTGTAGGATAGTTATCAGTGAGCTCTATTCTCCTGCCGACTTTGTGTCCCCTGCACACCATGAGCTCATGTTTACACTCCGATTTGATGCTAAAGGCATCTGGTGACACAAAGCCCCTTCAGAGCTTGGCAACTGTGGGTGGCCAAGATACACAAGCATCAAAGCCTAATTTTGGTTAAAATGGTTGAAAATTTCAGCCGCTTATATTGAGTGTATAGCTATTACTTAGTTTCACTTGACTAACCTGTCTAGTATGTGTACATAAATGAATAATTAACACTATATACAATGCAGCTGCCAGGAAATGAGCCTCCATCCGAAAACACTCAGGTTTAGAAGATAAGTTTGCAGTTGAGGCCGTCTTCACTTTTTTCACTGTGATTTTTAAATGTTTTTGCTTGACATATCTTTGTTCTTTTGGTTATAAGCTCTGCAGTTCCACCCTGATGGGCCTTTTATTCTCCATCACACCTGTTTCAAGTCATGCTTGCTAATTAACTGCTGTTAAATCAGATTTATTAGAGCAGAGAAACTGCTAAACTGTGCAATTTCCCAGGCACAGGGCTGAGATCAATCCATTATTATAAAACCACAAGTATGTTCAAACTAAGCATACTTACTGCTCTTTTGTCTCTCATGTTCAACCAAAGTTGATTTTTTTCCCCCTAGAAAGGCATTTTTCTGTCTTCAGTTAACACAGGCAATGCTGACTCATGCTAGACCTTGAACTTCATGTCAGATCTAATGTACTTCCACCACCCACAGTCTCCCTGTCCTCATCACTGAAGCTATACCTCAACATCACTGTTTTCCTACAACACAACATCACCATGGAGATCCTTTCACAGTCTGAGCAAGAGTGTTGAAACGCTACTTTTCTGCAAACCTTACACTCTGCACATGGTTTTAAGCAACCTGTCAAATTATGAGAAATACTATCTCAGCAATGCACAAAAAAACACTGAAGCTGTTTAATGATCTCAGATTTATCTCTGATCTCTGATTTATGCTTTAAGTGCCTGGTTGTGGTTGGTGTTATCTCTGACTCAAATACTCATACTGAACAAAAATGGACGAAGGCATTAGAAAGTGCCGTACACTCATGAACCAGATGTTCCCTCTCAGCCTTTTCTCAAAAGAAATGTTTAGCAAGTTAATACCCAATTTGGACAATGCCTTGCATGATCTCAATGCGCATGTCAGTGTAGCCTGTTGTAAAAGGTAAAGTTGGATGGTTGGTTTTGTGAGAACACTTTATACAAAATAATGTGTTGTAATTGTTAGTCGTGTTAGCATTTTTCATTAAAACATCCGTTCAAGGAACAGTTCAACCAAAAATATAGTGAGGGAGACAAGATTTTGCCTATTTTGCCTCTTTAGGTTTGAGCTACAACGCTAATATAGCTAATAAGAACAAGAAGTTTATCCACAGTCAGCACTGTGTTAGCATGCCTAAATCATCACACATCTGCTTCTAACTGCATGGAGTTTCATTATCTCAAACAGACTGTCTACTTATGACACCATATGATACTGTTATCTAGAAAACCAAAAAACAGTAGCAGCCATCTTGAATCAGGAATCTCTTAGCAAACAGGTTGGTATCACTCAAACCAAATGTCAAACTCATATACGAGGTGTATCCCAAGATTTGAAGATGAAATTGTATTTTAAGGAGTAATCCACCTTCTAATAGAGCTCCAAATTGATAGTTGATTTTTATATCTGTTTTGGGCAGCACAGTGATGGAATTTAGGAAGGAGGCTGCTTTTGTGTGTTCATCGTAGCCATTTTTCCCCGGAAATTAATAGCAGTATGGTGGCACAGTGGGTGGCATTGCTGCCTGTGTGTTTGTGTGTGTGTGTTTGTCTGCGATGGACTGGCGTTTCATCCAGGGCATATTCCTAAGCTCCAGATTGACCAGGATAAAGCAATTACTGAACATGGACCAACAGTCAGATATCTGTTTTTTTTTTTTTTTTGGATTTTGTTTTTTTTTTTTAACATGGACTTATTCTGTTTTATGGAACTGTTACAATTAACAATGGTATCACTGAGCCAAACAATGTTTTGGAAGTGAGTGCTTGAGGATTTACAGTAGACAGTAGATAGTTTAAGCACAATGCTATACTGTGGTCCAATCTTCCTTGTATTACATTATAGCTACATTAGCCCTATAGGTTTAGCGCAAACTGAAAAATCTAACTTCAGATACCAAATGCTGTATATCTTTGCTGATTATTTACATTTGGTGTATGGAGAAATTCCCAATGAAAAGTGCACAGTTAAGGTTTAGCAAATTGACAGCTAATTTGGATTATACTTTGTATTATCTTAACGCATTTGTTAAAAAGGCCTTTTTGTAAGAAAATTCATTGATGCACTTATTTAGAGGAAAAAATACTCTTATTTGTCTTTATATTTTTGTACTGTAAAGAGAAACTTGTGTGAATTTAATTCGTGACTTAACATTAGTTTTTTTAAGCAACTAAACTACTAAGCAACTAACTGCACCATTTTCCTCTACATAATACAAGATCCCATGAGTACTTGTCAGACTTGGACAAATTAGAAATCAAATCCAGCAGAGTGACAAAATCACTTCAACATGCTGTCATGCATCAGCCTTGAAAAGCCAGCCATGGCTTCCCAGACTGAAAATAATGTGTTTGCGACACAGGACCTTCCGGCTTGTTGTAGATGTCCCTGATGATTACTCTTGAAGACTCTTCATTGGTTAGATGTCAGTTTATCAGTACGGATAGAGAAGGGAATTCCAATGTTCAACATTATCTCTCTTTATTCTCTTGGCACCTTTCAGATGCCATTCAGGGAGTGAATTCCGTACATCTTCCAAATGAAATACCCCTAGAGATGAATCATAACCATACTCATGGCTTTGTCATTAGAAGAAGCTCTTCAATGTTTCATCACTGTCTCCTAGATGTCTGTGAAAGTGAAGTCATATGCTGTGCTGACCACTTTGTGGTGTTTGAGGTATGTCTGGGGGAATACAGTCACAGGGTTATACAAACTCCTCCTTTGGAGCTTTGAAATAACCAAGAGTCTTGTTTTGGCAGTGAAAACCTGGTTCCGTCTGTATTTATGAGTGTGTTGTATTACCTGTGTTCCTTGTTTAAAGCTGTAACATCACTCTGGATTTAGCTTTAAACCATTATGGGGAATTGATTAAATTTCGCAGTTAAATCTGGATGAAGTCCATTTGTTCGGGACAGTAATAAACCTTACACAGTATCTCTCAGTAAAGAGATTGCAACCCACAGAACATTTGTAATCCAAGTAAACTCCCTTCTTCTCTGAATCCAGATGTGCACTAGCCTAGGTAAGCCTATGCAATTTGCATTAGAAACTGTTTTCTAATGGACTTAGAGATTTAAGAAGGTGATAATGTAGGGCTCAGCTTTCTCTAAGTGTCTGGGATTCATCACGCTGTACGCATGTCTAAGCAGGTGGTTCATAAACGCCAACTTCAGATCAGCACCTTAAGCTCACCTTGACATCACTGGTGCTGGAATCATACCTCACACTGTATGCACGAGTTCATTTTTTACTTGTCCATATCCCTGGTCCATATATGAACACTGCAGGACATTGAAGTGCTCTCAGTCTCATTTAGTACCAAGAGGAATCTGTGTTGATGAAATGGCAGGAAGACATAGCTGACGAATACCAATACTGGCTCTTGCATTTGCAAATTCATAACAATTCACATAACTCAATTCATAGGAAGGTTAAATTTAGGGTTTAGCGTTTGTACCTTAGCTTACAGCATTTGTATGAAATTGTATGAACATCAGCTGCAATCACAAATTCATTCAAATTTCTCATGAGGTCAGGTCGGGGTTACCGAACATTGGTAAGTGACATTTTCCTTGTTTCTCTGTCTGTCTGTCTGTCTGTCTTGCACTCTCTCTCTCTGTCCCTCTCTCTGTCACTTATGTCCTTAAAGAGTCATATATATATATGGAGATCTCATGAGGAACATCTGTGCATTTCCAGTATACAGAAGAACTATTTTTCATTGCATTGTCTTTCTCTTTCAATGCACATTATTGTTTTCTTGTTGGAAATGTCCAAAGCAGCCAGACAAACTAATGACATTTTAATATTGAGGAATGGAATTTAATTATTCCCATCCTGAGCCACTTTAAATGTTATTAGGGTTTTTTTTGGTCTCTGTTTGATTTCTTCCTTCAGGAAGGGAACCCCTTTATGACGCTAAGAACAGATATCTGAAAGACTTCTTGTGGAGCCATTTTTTTTTTAAATTTACACTCACATTTTTTTTTTCAAAGTGAGGTCTGGAGATCCCAAGCTGTCAACCTCTTTTTAGTATTTATTAGTATTTATTCCTGAGTTATTTTGAATATAAACCTAATTGGTTGGTAATTATGAACAGGTTATATATTAATCTAAAATCTTGTTTTTAAATAATGTCAACTTTAATCTCATGGCATTTTGATTGAAACTAAACAAAAATACACTCAGTCTAAATGTGGTCTGAGGTGCAAACTCAAGGAATTAAAGGAATTAATGGTTAGAATAAATGAATATGATGTTAGGTGTTTGCCTAACATGACTAATATTTGAAAAACTGGATTATAATAAACTCAATCTCTGCTGAGGTGTATACTGACGAGTATATTTCTCACTGTGGAAGTGGTGCTTGGTTGCAAAAGTCTGAAAACCCAGCTATATGAAGTATGATTGATATGATGCTTTGGAGATAAAGTGGGAGACTTGTCTTATCGTCAGACTTTGAGGAGGAGACATGGAGTGCGTCAGTGAGAATGTGGGAACGGTGCAGGGCCGGATAAAGGTGGAGGTCCACGGCTTGAGCCCGGGAGTCAGATTTCAGTGTTTTTGAGGGGGCAGATTGAGCTGAGGGTGAACTGAGACTGTCTTTGTTCAGGAGCAGCTCCTGAAGGTGCGGAGCAGAGCGCGGAGACACACAGCTCCTCACGGCTTCTGCTTCTACACCGCCAGCTCCTTCGTGAGCGCGGAGACATGGCTTTCCTAAGGTGAATTTAACGAATAGCTGCTACGATTTGATTTCTGTTGATTTCATTTCTGAGAGGATGTTTCTCATGACATCTTTCATCTCCAGACTGCCACCCTGGTGCTGTTTGTACCTCGCTGCTTTGTGGCTTTTCCATCCAGCGACCGCGTTCCAGCTGCAGGACGGTATGTCTTTCACATTCTAGCATACTCTTTTAAAGCTTTTTTTTTTAACGCACAGAACAGCGGGGGTTGTATGATTGTATGTTAAATTTGCTGTTAATTCCTTCATAACTCTTTAATGTGGTTTGCCTGCGTGGTGAGGACGATGAATTTTGAAGCTGAGGTGGAAAAAAGTTTAAGAAAATCCTGGCCGAAGGTGCAACTTTGACATTTTGCCCAGTTGAATGAATGAATGAATGAAAGCCATTTCCTGAAATATGTTTAACCATTTCTGTTCACGTAGCTAGAGTTTATAAAAGGGACAAATCTCCCTCAGATGTGCTCTGACTACCTTGTCATGTTTCATGTTTGTTATGGAGTTTGTTATGGAGATGATGCGCTTTTGCGCACAGTGCATCGTTTTCCCATGTGCTTTGCGCAAATGGTGTTCAGTGATGTCCATCACCATCATTCCCAGTCCTGGTCCTGGAGTACCTCCTGTACTGCATGCTTTAGTGCTTTCTCTGCTCTAACACACCCACTTCGTCTGTTAATTAGCTGAAGAGATGAATGTGGTGTGCTAGGATATGGCATGGTCACAATGAGTCAGAAAATAAAGGAAAGCTTTAGTGCTTTTATTACTACTGAGTCAAACTGCTGTTACACATTATGATTCAGATTATGGCCTGTTTGTTCATGCTGTGAGTTATGAAGTTAGCCATGGATGGTACTGATACAGCACAGTGGGGTTGTAGCTTTACCCAGCATGTACTCAGCTTGATGTGTACAAATATAGTGAGGTATTCCTTCTCTTAAATTTAAACAGTTTTCATCATAATTGAATACTTTTTGCAGATTTGTGACATGATTTAATGTGTATGAAATGTTGCAAAGGTTAGGGGCAGGGTAGATGTCAAGAGAGAAACAAACAATCTGATTCCAATATTTATCTTTTTTTTTTTTAAACAGTGCTTGAGGGTTAAGGGCCTTACTCAAGGGTTCAGCAGTGGTGGAATTTGAACTTGTAACCTACTGATCAGTAGCTCAATGCCTTAACCACTGACCTACCACTGCCCTGAATACTAATATAAGGTACAGGTGCTGAATTTGAGGTGTTCTCCCTGCTGAAGTATCGAGCGTGCTCTGCCCAGCAAATTGCTTCCAAAACACTTAGTGAGCTGTTCAAACTGGTGGAGCAGCTTAAGCTATTTTCCAGCTTGTCTAATATAATCAATAAAGGTTTGAAATATTCTAACTGCCATACCTACTGTTATGTTATTTTCCTAAAACATATAACTTGTCTATGGCATTATTAGCATGAATTTGGAAACTGTTTTCTTTCTACTAGCACTTACCATAAGGTAATAAAGATGGTCTACCAGTTTGAACAACTTGGCATGTGTTTTGGCTGGTAGCTGGTCAGAATAAGCTGGATGTTTTCATTAGGCATGTACTCGTCTTTCAGAGCTACCAAATTAAGCATGCACCTTTACTTTTCCCTAACCTTCAGTTAGAAGACTAACTGAAGATGTGCTCTTGGACTGATAAATCATCCTTGTCTGCATGCCTCAAGGTCAATGCCACTGAAAGACATCCTGTGATTTTAACCACAAATTACCCCTGTAATGAGTGATGGGTGGCCAAATGCAGTCCATACATCTGTAGGAATAGCTAGTAAATAGCTATTATGCCAAAGAGTGGGGACCATATAATAACCCATTAAGCATGACATTACATACAAAGGCTGGATTGTGTTCAGACTGTAAAATAATGTTGTGAGCTCATAGGAGACCCTGTTACGAATGATTGGCTCCAAGGCATAGAGAAATGAAGCATGCCAAGGAATCACATATTTGACCTTACCTTATTTAGATAGCAAAGCTGTTATGATGGAAGAGCTCGTAAAACATTTTACCATTGATACCAACTGTTGTAGACATGCCAGTTTGCCTCTTACGTTGGTGACAAAGTAGTCTCTAGAGCAAGATTTCCTGGTTTACATACTGAGAAATTGCCTTCCTCGTGCATTTTGGAGGTGGAAGTAAATTTTAAAGGACAGCTTTGGAGAGAATACTTGGCTGAGGTGAGGGGAGGTGACTGAATTTTTTTTCACTAACTGGCTAACTTATGCTATTGGGCTAATACTGAATGGATGCTGGGTATTGTAGTATCCATGCACAGATGGGTGAAAAAACAATAAAAGGTACAAAAATGAAAATTCTGTCACAATGGTGTTGAGAGTTGCAAAACTGCACCACAGAATAGCACATAATGTGAGGAATAAAACACAATGAACCATGCTGTTATAGGAAAATATTCCATGACGTGGGGATGTATTACCACCACAAAGTGATTATTTTCCAATAACAGCATGTCCCAAAGTGTTTCATTTCTCTTATACCAACTTTCGATTTAATAATGAACAACACACCATTTAGATTTTTACCTATTTAGAGTTACACTTAATGTTGTGGACGTTAGCGAAACAGGTTCGTTCCTGTTATCACTTACATTATAGCAGCTATAAACAGTTGTTCCCTCAGCAGCTTCTGAAACCAGAAAGTGCAAAAATCCTCCATCTTGAAGATTCTTCTCACAGAAAATTTTGATTATACATTTTATTATCAACATGTGTTTTAATCTGTTTTTTCATTATTATCGGTTTATTATTATTGGAAAGTTTATGTGGAGCATAATAATGTGGAGCATATGGCAATAATTGGCCATACAATTCCCTGCAGAAGAGTTAGTGTAGAAGCAATAAAGTACTAGAATGAGCGCATTAGTCTAAACATTTCATCACTTGAAATACAGCCAGCACTACTGTCAGAGCCATGCTGTTAGAGAAAATTAATCAACACCTTCTGACCAATCAGATTTGAGACTTTAGCAGTGCTGGGGTATTAACAATGGTAAATGCTAGCTTTATGCTGAAATGCTTCCTTAACAGTTTTTGTGACTGATAGAGCTTATGGAGAAGATGTCTTTGTGTCAGTATGTGATGTCAGGCCCCTGATGCTTAATAATGTGGAGCAGTTTCCGAGGCGTGACAGAATTGTGCTGTTGTATGGTTGACATTTGACTTCTGTAGTTTTATGACTCATCATGCAGGAGAACACAGCCAGCAGTGTTGTGTATTTGCCAGGCAGCCCATTTGAGGACAAATATTTCCAGCCACAGCTGTAAACACAGATGAAATAAAGCTGTTGCTGTGGAAACCACATTGCTGTGTATTCGCGGGAATGTGAACTCTTTTCGAATTCAAATGATTGTTTGATTCACATGTTTGAGGTCTGCAGTAGTGTTAATGGTAATTCACACAGTCTGCTTGGTGTGTGGTCAGTGAGGCGTCGTTAGTGTGAGTTGTGTGAATCAGTTTTGCAGTCAGTATATTGAAGTTTTTAAGGTACTGTTTTGTTGCTCTTGGCTTGAACTAAACTATCAGCTATCTTATCAGCAAAACCTTGAATCTCTATTTTAATAAGCATTTTGTCCAGGAGTACTGCACCAAATTCCTAATTCTTTCACGAGTTTTCTGCAATAGTGTTGCACTGTGTGTGTTCCGCAGCTGAAATGTCCTCATTTGACCTCCTCAGAGAAACAGAACATAAAGAAGAAGGCACCTTTAGCACTTCTGCTCTAGGTGTATGAATTTGTCTTGGCAGATGAAGGAACGTCTTTATTTAGCATATCAGTCTCAGTTGAGTCTCCTTCAGTATTTTATGATACAATTACCTCCACAATGCTTGCAGATGATCATATATCACAGCTTAGTGGGCAACAGTTCCTAGGTACATTACAAGCAATCAGCAACCAGACTTTAAACACGTCTCATGATATGTAATGACTTTGTATCTTGTTGTTCTACACATTTCCTGCCCTATATGTACTATAAGTATGCCCTATAAGTTAATCTCTCGACCTAGTTCTGTTAATCATGTTAAGGCTACACTTAAAAGTCAAAACCCTCACTGATTCCTATGACCCAAGTAGAATTTTTCTAGGAAACTAGGTGGATTCCATAGTCATGTGATTTTCTGTTAGTAGGAGAAAAATTCAAAGGTTAAAATGATTGGCAAAACAACATGCAAATTCTGGAACTTTAAAAAACAAGCCATTTTCTTCTTTTTAAAGTAACTTTACTGAAAACTTTATTTTGTCATATCCATATGATCAATGATAATGGCTGTTTTTACATCTTGTTAATGTGAAGTACATGTACATCCTTTGAAAAGAAGATTCCATCCAGCACCATAAATGGTTCTTTAGTTAGGCGCTATAGAGTAGACTCTTTTCTAAACAGCTAGAGCCCTTTATCAAAAAAAAATTAACCCTGGAGGGGCCCTTTATATAATAGTGTAAATTTGAATATAAGCCAACATATTGTTGACAGCCTTGCTCAACCACCCAACAGTGGCTGTCTTCTAGCCATCCATTTTCTGTACTACATCCTATGCAGGGTCAGGGGGGAGCCTGGAGCCTATATGAGGGAACTCAGGGAACAAGGCAGGAGACACTTTGGACAGGGTGCTAATCGCACATCCTTCACAATTTAGAGAAGCCAATCAGCCTATAATGGATGTTGTTTGACTGGGGGAGGAAACCGGAGCAAGCCTCTGAAGCACAGGAAGAACATGCAAGCTCCATGCACACAGGGAAGAGGTGGGAACTGAACCCCCAACCGTGCAGGTGCAAGGCAAACCTGCTAACCACAAAGCCACCATGTCCCCCTCACTTCTAGCCATAGTATTCAAAGTCACAATCTTTTAACCATAACCCATTTCCCAAATCCATTACTTTTAGCTAACTACTGGCTGGGGCTAGAGAAGTCTGGGGATTTTTAAAAATATTTCTCCAAAATAACAAATTATAGATCAAGCATGAAATTCTCATTTTAAAACTGCTAGAAACGTCTACCAGCACAAGCCAGATACTGATGGATAATCTCACTTGTAGCTGTGAGCTGTTTGCTTAGCATGTGCTGGTATCAGGTTTCACTGACAGAACTTCCAAAAAGTGGTTAGGGGGAAAACAATCAGCCTTTTTTTAATAAAGAAGGACCCATGTGTGTCAGCCAGAAATAGCTTCTACCCTGACTTTGGTATTAGGTTTCTCAAAGACATTTGGAGAAGATATAGAGAATCACCTATCAGAATGAAGAACTGGATACAAGCCCTTGACCTTTCATTTTTTTAATGATATTGTATTTCTTTGAGTGGATCAGTCCATGGTGAACCACCTTTACAGCAGATATGGCTGTATTTGGAGCTTCTTAATGTTGATTTACAATGTGGTATTTTGTCTTTTTTTTAACCTGTTTATGGTGCATGGTGCCTATGAGTGGGATTTTGGATAGTAGAAGAAGATTGTGAAGATGTGAAAATGCAGTAAATGAAACATCATTATAATGAACATCATTATAAACAGCTACTGAAGCTGCAAATAAAAAGCTAATGTAATGTAATTAAGGCCAGCTGTATTTTAGTTTTAGCATCATGAATCAGTGTAGGATGCACAAGAGGCAGATTTTCCTCAGCAGCACAGAAATATACTCCTTCAGTTTTTGGAAAAAATGAAGCAGAAGATGCAAGTGCATCCAGAGGAAGTCTTCAATGGAGTACAAACATGGACTGTAGAAAGAAAGACTCATCTTTTTTCCAGTGAGTCTCAAAGAACAGAAAAGGCTTTTAGTGATGCTAAAAATTGGACAATGATTTCTGTATTTCATTTGTTATGTGTTACTGACGTAATTCCTATCCTGCTTACACAACAATTTTTTTTAAAGAAAAATAACAGTAATTGTCTCTGAACATTAACTACTAACTGTAGCTGTGTAGCTGTAGCTATCACTGTGTAGTCATTCCATTTGGTCACATCAGTGGGTGTGAAGATTATACAGACCCCATGTCTTTTGCACCATGAGAACATTTTCTGATATCCTGTTGTTTGTTGGTTCTCAGGACACATGCATTTTTGGTTTGCGGTGACCTGAGCGATGCCTAAATAATGCCTCAAGTTCGTCTGCTTAGCATCTGCTCGTTGAACATAGCAGTGTCCCTGTAGCTCCAGAGACTTTCATAGAAAACCTGTACCATGTGGAGTAGACGATATGCCAGTGCTGCTGCACCATCTCAAAGCGATACTACCTACCCATTAGGTTAGATTGTGTACTCACAGCTAGGCCATGTATTTTGGGGTTGTATATATTATGGAAATGCTCAGGCAAGTGGACATCATAACAAAGCATTTTACAAGCAACATATCCCCTTGTTGTCAAGCACAAATGGTGACTGTTTCTATTCCACTCCCTGCTGGTTGTGTGATCTCAACAGGAACGTCCAAACAATAGCTCTGGAAAACATGGTGCCATGCGAAGCGGCATGGCAACATGTATCTGTGTTGATATGATGACGATGGAGAAAAGTAAAACAGAAATGTGTGACAAGATTGTTCCATAATCTACATGACACATCATAGCCATTGGAAATATAAATGCTATGTGTAGCTTTGGCAAAGTACTGAGCAAACTGTATTAGGTAAAGATATGAAGTTATGCTATTACCAGTTATCAGTTATAGTTAACCAGTTATAGTTACCTATTAGGACAGAATCACTGTTCTACATTCGCTATTATACATCTTCACTATGATTGCACCTCTTTATAAACACATTTATGCCAATATTATGAAACATCTACCATCACTGGTATTGCTATTTGAAACAATTTACAAATCCCTCAAAAATACAAAAAGCCATTTATGGTTCCAGACTTTCATTCCTCACTCTTGTAACTACATACCTGTCCTATTAGCTTCACTACAGTTACTCAAAAATATTTCCACACCATTGACAAGAGCTTTGCTTTATGCTAAATCAGAAAGATTGAGTCAGAGAGACATTGTGGTGAAGTGGGTAGTGCTGCTGTGTCACAGCTCCAGGGTCTTCGATTCGGACCTGAGCTGGGGTTGCAGTCTATGTGGCATTTCGCATGTTCTCGCCATGGTTTCCTCTGGGTTCTGTGGTTTCCTCTTGAAAACCATGCTAGTAGGTGGATTGGCTATGCTAAAATTGCTCCTAGGTGTGAGTGTGAGTTCTATCCAGGGTGTGCTCCAGATCCACTGTGACCCTGACCAGGATAAAGCAGTTACTGAAGAGGAATGAATGAATGGAAAGACTCTTCCATCTCAAGCTGTGTTTCAAGTCAGTGTTTAAACTGGACGCTATGGAAGTTGTTATACATTAAAGTAGGAAAACCAGAGATTGGAAGTGATTCATGGTTGAGGAGAATGAAATTGACATATTTTGCATAGTTTTTAAAATAATTTAATAAATGCAGGCAAAGTTTATCTATATGCACTTTGTACTTTTATGGACAGTCGACAGGTTAAGACGCAGTGAAGTCATCATACTCAGAGCTTGAACAGACATCAGTCCATATGGAATACAGGGATATTTATGGGTTGTTTTTATCTAGTCTGGATGGAGTGACTATTTGGAAAGTTTTAGTTCACAATACACAATGGGGGACTTCCAGCAGGTGTGCATGTTTTCAGATTGGCAGAGAAACAGGATATGACCCTGACCACCTGCGCTGAATCTACACAACGCTATACACTAAAGGCAGTAAAGTTTCCTCTGAAGTTCGCTGACTGAGTTGGAACATGAAAGAAATTACAGTGGATGAAGTACAGGGTGCTGATAATAACAGTGAGGAAAAGGAAATGGTGGGAACAGATATATTGGATCTGCACTTCTTAAAGGTTTTTTTAATTATTTGGTGTCTACAGCATTCCACTAAACAACCACCTGATGTAGCACATCACAGTAAGACCTGCCAGTGTAGTAACATCTATACTGCAATACTGTAAGGCTAAGCTTCTAATCTTAGTCAGTATCTGGAAACCTGTCACTTACTGTCTGAAGAGTGTGGGTTTTACTGTACCAGTTTATTATAGACACCATGTCATGTGTTGGTTTAATTAATATCTAGGGATGGGTCCACTTTAATTTAAATGTTATAAGTTCTGATCACAGAAATGACTGGCCTTCATCTTCCAGTGTGTGTAATAATAGGTATGCTTCACTTGTTAATAGAGAATATCTGGCAGTGAAGATAATGTGAAGATATGCAATTTTAATACAGCAGGTGATTGCATGAGTATACAGATGCAGTGATTTACACAAAAGTGCCTTAACCCATGTTTGGAGCAAGTTACACTGATCCCCACCTGGGATCTCTGGGTCGTGTCTCCACCACTTTTTGATATGCCCCGTTTTGTTCTTGACCATTTTTTTTAAAATTGAAAGTGAAAAATTGAAGTTTTTAATATAATATCTCATGGCAAAAAGTGCTCCAAACACTTTCTAAATACATTTAGGACATAATCAAGGTGTACATTTCTCAATGGTTGAAAAAACATCTCTGTCTCCTCTATCAGAAAACACACATGGGCACATAAATCACATTACTGTATAGATAATATACGAATAAAGCGAGGCTTTATACATATATATAGCTGTCATTATAATGCTTAATTAAATCTGTTTGCAGGATCAAGCTCTTTGGTTTACTCTCTTTCTTTCAGGCTTCCAATGATTTACACCATATCGACTAAATTTTAAAAGAAAATTTCACAAACATTCATAATTTTATGATTAGTGGAGGTGTTTAAAAAAAAGCTGGTATGGATTTAAATACCTGTTAATTTTGAAAACAATACAGAAATGCTTTCTGTGCAAATTAACCTGGTTTCTTATTGATCCTGCAAGTTTTTTTTCCTTGTCCCAGCACTTTTACAGCAATAAGATAAAGTAATATCCCCTGTGACGGTGACCATTTAAAAACATTTTGAATATACGCTAACATATGGTGAGGCTTAAAATCGATAAGGACATAGTAACAGAGCATTAACCACCATACAGACAGTTATGGTGTTCATTATTTTAATCATATATTGTTTGATTGTTACTGTTTGATTTTTGCTATTCAGCAAAAACTGCTTATTTTGCAAAGAGTTGAAAGTTTAAGCCTGTAATTTAAATGTGCATACTCTCCCTACAGATAGTGATAAGTGATTTTAAACAGTGTTCCTTTAAAATATTCTTATTTTGATAGCCCAAGTTATAGAGATGCCAACAAAGTAAAGTATGGATAGATAGATAGATAGATAGATAGATAGATATTCCACAGCTGTTTAGCAGCTGTGTAGTATTTTTATGCAATTTTATGACACTACTGTAGGACTGTGGGAATGGCATTTGTGCCATTTGATGCCATGGCCTTGTGGGAAAATTCTCTCAATCACTATTATAACTCAGATTAAGATGTAAAATTCTCCTCCATAAAGTCAGTAACACTTGCTAATATTTCTTTACTTTTTATATTGTCCTACTTTTTACCGATTTATTTATCAATCTCTACCTTCCTAATGAAATAGTTTGCTTTAGCAGCTAATCATTGCTTCCCCATTGCTTCCCTCTTCCCTGATGCTTCTTCAAGTTTGAGATATAGTTATGATTAGATTTAGAGTTCTGGAGTTTATAGCTCATGAAATGTACTCAAAAGACAGAAGCCAAATCTTAAAGCCATGATTAAGGCACTGATTGGGCTGAAGCATTTATGTGGTTATTCAGCAGACATTAAAAATGGCTTGTGAAATAGCATTTAGGAAGGAGTTGTTAGAGTGTGCTCTGTATCTAGCCAAAAATTTGCCACTCGTTTTGCTTTACAATTACTCTTAATTTTAATGAGGCACAATTACCATGCTTCATTGCAGGGAAAAAAAAAAAAAATAGCCTTCAGGGAATGTTCCATTTCTGTCCTTGTAGTTGCCTCCTGTGTTGCATCGATTATTTCTAATAATCAAAAGTGGTCCCGAGTTTCCTTTTTGGCTATAGATATAGCTCATTCCACAACAAACATGTCTTTATTTGCTTGGTGTACCTGAAAATGTCTCTTATACCAAACTGCATAATACATAATGGTCTACCACACAAGACTAGTTGTATGTGATTGCCAACTCTGTTTTATTGGATTAGATTAAGTCATAAATCAACTTTATACTGTGTGCTCTGTTTTTTTAATAATAGTTCATGATGCTACCAAATGAAAGTCACTCATAGAAAGCCAAGTGAAGGGATATAGAGGAACTCAGAAGGGAAGCCGATCTTCTGGGTGACACTGGATAGTCAGAGTATATATTATTGCTCCTCTACAACTGTATACTAGAAAGTCAAACAGTACTAAGTGTGTTGGAAAGATGTTCAGGATGAACAGTCCAGTCTTTATAGCTATGTATTTATCAGCCACCTAATTTATAGTATATTTAATGAGGACCTCAGTGCGAGTTTGAGGTATGTTATTTAAAATATAGGAACACTTTCTTTATTTTAATTATTTTGCGTGAATATTTTGAATAATAAAAAACACTCCAGACTTTTATATTTCAGAATATTTAGCACTAAAACCATCAGGCATTTTTAGTCAGCACTGTACTGTTTTGAGTAGAGAGAGGAATGACAAACATTATATTTTTCTTTCAGGTAAACTACATCAATCTGTTTTGCTTACTACTAAAAAAAAGTGTAAAAATAGTACATTTCTTGTTTAAACTTTTTAAACTGTGGAAATACAGTTACAGTTGGGTTAGAAGCAAATGCAGGAAGTTAAATGACTGTGATTCCAACTGACGTAAAGAAAAATCCCTGGAAAAAACAGACTGGAAATGCTTCAAAACAGTATGGCCTGTAGCTGTAAAATACTGTTCTAGCAGGGAAGTTTTATTTCCAGACGCTTCTGAAGGTTTTAGTGAGCAATAACATCTGTAGGCTGTCAGTTCAGTCTAACCAGCTAGATGACTGCACAGCTTTAACTGGACAAGTGAGAAACTTTCCCCCAGACACTGTAACTGTAGGAACAATGCCTCTAGTTGAATTGGCAAAGAGTCTAAAACTCATCTCATCTCTGAAAGGAGGAATTATATAGATTTTGAAATTTGAAGTGCCTTTTACTGCCTATATAAGAGTCTACAAAAACCTATCCCCTCCCAAAAACATGCCAGTAGGTGGATTGGCTACTCTATACACTTTCCCTAGGTGTCAATGTGTATGTGTATCGTGTCCTGTGATGGACTGGCGTCCCATCCAGTACCAGTCCCCAATTCACACCCAGTGTTCATGGGATCCACCGTGACATGACCTTGACCAGGATAAAGTGTTTACTAAAGATGACTTGATGAAAGAATGTTGGGCAATTCTTGGGCAAAATGGATGTGAAGTATGTTTAGAGATATGTGACTTGTTTTTGATCACCTAAGTGAGAGCTTTGTAACTATTACAGTTAATACATTTGCCAATCTCATTCCTAAAGAGAAGATTACTTACACCAAGCTGTTTTCCTTACTAATATAAAAATACTTTTCCTATTTCAAATCATTAAACAGTGGAATTACAGTATGCATAACTGGTTGTAATTCCAATTGACAAAGAAAAAACCCTGATCACTGTAGAGGTTTTACAGTTTCTTCATTACAGCCAATACAGTTCTCTATCACATACCTAAAAAGGAGGGTTTGTTCTATTTTTGGTGGTTAGCTGTGTCCAACTGATACATTATCCTGCCAGAAACAATGAGAAGTATGTACAGCTCCCTTTTTACCAGTCGGTCTGTGTCAGAGCAGTGAGCAGAAACTCTTGACACAGTAGCCGTTTCATTGTTTTAAATCAAACAGGCACAAGACATAAACCAAAATTTACATAACAAGTAATGGCAGTTTCAGTTCCATGATTTTGGATTAGCTCCATTTCTTTTAGAATGCAGCAGATTTTATGTGGTTTTGGGTTATTTAACTTTGATGTCCAATCCCAAATCCAGAGGCTTTTTTTTTTCATTGGATCAAATATGAATCAATATACTGACTTACTGGAAATAAAAAGTGCTGTGGAGGATTTGGCATCTTCATTCATTAATAATAAAATTCTTTGTTATCTTTGAATTCTATTCAGCCGGGTTTTTAGCATTTTGTTTCTCTTTTGCTTGTTTTGACTTGTTCCAAATAGTGAAAGCCTTTGTATCAGTTGGATGGTGCATTTATTGAGATAGAGGAATCATGAATGTGTCTGTCATCATGTGGTTAACTTGCGAAGTGCCATTCATCATTTACATTCATCGGAATTTGTATTAGACTAAAGGCCTATAATTAAAGTATAATTTTTTTTTTATAAAGTTTTTCATTCAGAGGGGTGGTGTAGGTCCTTGTGGCTGAGCAAAAGTGCAAGGAAGGGGAAAGTCAGAATCTGGACTAAATGGAAATAAATGGAAATGGAATGGAAATAAACAAGGAAGACGGATGAAGGAATAAAGTTAAGAAGAGAGGGTAATGAGAAGGGAGGAAAGATAGGCGAGATGAAGGATTGTTTAAAAGGGCAAAAGAAATCAGAAAAGGGGAACTGAAGAGGAGGATAAGTACTTGGTCTGGAGCTTATCCATTCTGTTATCCGTTCAGATTCAGACTCCTTATTGTCTTGTACATTCTCTCAACCAAAAGAGCTACACTGGCCCTCTGAATGAAAAAACTCTTGTGATGTCTTAATTACAGGTTTATAATGTAATATATATTACTGATGGATTTAATTGAATTATATTTCACAAGTTAAAGATGTGATGACAGATATTAGTAACAGATGTCTTACATTACTATACAGTATGTACTCTGTCATCGCCAAATGACCAATTTACTTCCATCGGTTAGTGAATACTTTTTAAAATCATAGCCAAAAATGTGTATGTATTTCTAGAGTACAGCAAAAATTGTAACCTAGTGTATATGGGCTTTAGTACCTTCTTATCATGCAGGTTGAGCATAACGGGACACCTAGCCAAAAACCTGTAAAATGTTTCTTCTGGCCATTTTCTGAGTTTCATTTGCAGATTTATGAGTGGAAGTTAACATGGAGTGCAAAAATTATGTACAAGTTCAGGATCAAAGATCTACAGGTACTGGCATGTTGTATCTGCATTCAAATGCTCAACATGTAGATTTATGAGACTCGTGGCCAGCTGTGAACTTGTCTGCTCCTGGAAAGATTCTTACACTTCCTGCATTGCTCCTGACTTAACAGTGCATGGTGATGGATAAAGCATGCATAGGTTCATTTGGAGGGCTCCACAACGTGCTAATGACTTCTCAGTGCTGTATTTAACATATGGGTGACAGACATCTTGGATAACCTTTGGGGAAAAATTCAATGCTTCACTGGGAGCTTGAAAATTACCTGTATTTGTGAATATGTGTGTGTGTGTGTGTGTGTGTGTGCTTTAGATTTTTTGTGTTTTTTTGACTGTTTAACAGAAATCTGGTCAGACTTTGACTAGGCATGCTCATATCTCAGATCAGAATATTTTCATTAATATATAACAACTACTATAAAAACTCAGCTTTACAGACCTTTCCTAGACCTGAATGGCCAAAACCAGGGCAAGATTGGCAAGAAACAACTTTGAAAGGGAATGAAGACAAAACAAAACCAACCGAAAGTGGATTCCAACCTCCTCAGGAAAGAGAGGCATATGGAAAATTGAACATTAGGTCCAGTGAGCAGTTGGTTTTACAGGTAAAACGGTTCATTCATAATTTATAATTTAAAAAAATCTGAAATATTAATTGCAATTTTCTCCTTTTTTTTTACTTTTGGGGGAGCCAGACTTTAAAATGCTGGATGAGACACATGAAAACAAGAAACACATTTCATTTCAGGAAAGCCCGTAGTTTTCACATAGAAGGAAATACTATCTCTATCAGATATTTTAGTGTATAAAGTATGGCATGCCTGTTTGCTGAGTTGCAAGCACTGCATAATGTTTTTTAGCAGATTTGTTTGACATAGAGAGCAGGGCCATGTAATTATCATACTGGCAGGCATTTAGTTCTCTTGACATACCAGACACCTTCCACAGAGCTTCCTTATTAAAACCACATTTACCAGTTTCATTGTGTCACAACAATAAGATGCAAGAAAATTAGCAATGACTGGCTTTTTACCTGAGCTCTGCATTTCTTTAGCAGTCATTGCACTTGTAAAGGCCCTGCTTTTTTCACAGTAATGTGTGAAATGGTGTAAGAAGTTGTGTTATGGTTTGCTGCTCTGATATTAATTACTGGTTTTGAGGTCATGAAATGTAAGCAGTGAATTATCGTGTCCTGGCAGGGACCACACTTAGTTAAGCATGAAGCACCTAACCAGCTAGCAAACTCAGAGCCTGGGAGAAAGTCTGACTGTCTGAAAGTCCAACTCTGAACTGCTGCAGTGCGATGTGAAGGACAGCTGGTTTCACTCAGAGTTCTCAGTATTACACATTTTCCTCAGGGATTTTTTCCAAAGCATGACCTGGGAAATAGGCAGTTAATGGGTTTGAGTCTATCGGAACCATTTACAGGAAACTGGTTACTCTTTTGGAAAATAAAAAGCTGATGAGATGGTTCCAGCTGAACGATAACATTAATTACAAAGCTGCTGCTGAGCTATGGCTTTTCTGAATCTTTAAATATCAGAGAATTTTGTTGTGGGGATTTTGAGAGCAGTGATGAACAACTGAAACATTTAAGGATGTGTTACATTCCTTAAATAACATTTGAGGAGCAGTGATGGACTATGAGAACATTTGAGGAACAGTGATGAGTTACTGGACCATCTGAGGAACGTGGATGAGCTACTGTAACATTTGAGGAGCGGTTGAATGACAGTCCGGAACTCCTCTGACTTCTGAGGATTGGTGGTGAACTACAGGAACATCTACAGAACTATAGTGAATGACCAGAACATGTGAGGAACATTGAAAGACTACTAACAGTTTTGAGAAGAAACAGAAGAACAGTGAGGAACCACAGGCATATCTGAAACAATGATTAACTAAGGAAACATTTGCGGAACGCCGAAGAACTGGGGGAACATCTTGCTGAAATACAAGAACATCTAAGGAATATTGAGCTAGTGAACCATTTGAGGAGCAGTAATGAACTTTTGAGAAACATTTTAAACTATGGAAACATCTAAGGAACAGCAATACAATTTTGAGCCCCAACAATACATACTGTAACCCTATAACTGCTTTGATTTGGATTATTACAGATCATTTTGATTCATTTGACCATTACCCAACCTGCAGCCATGTCTCCCTGCTCTTTAACATTTGGAAGAATTCCCAATTTCACACCAAACCTTAAAATCCCATCATCTCCTTTAAGTCAACACTTTCTCCAAACATTGTTTAAAAAGCCTCACACTCAAGCTCAAAGGCCTGCAGCTGAAAGATTACATTCTGGAGGCAATGCACAAAGGGTGCCAGCAATGTGTGTTACCATTTCTTAAACCATGTGTTTAGGTCTTTGGCTTTACAGCTGCTCAAACACAGATGTAAGCTGTAGAGGCTTGTTTACACTTTATACACAGTCTATAAGGATGCTAATGTCTGAAAGTCTCTAGATGGCATTTATTTGATTTGGTTTGTCATTTTCCAATTTTACATTGCTTCAGTTTTAGATCACAAAATTACTTTGCCTAATATATTAATCGCCTTATTTATAAATACAATTAACAATTCATTTTACCCACATAACCTAAAAATTAATATGACTTGAAGTCTTATTTTTAGTTATGGGTCCTTGAAGCATAGCCAGAGAGGATGTTTTTACAACCCACTATTATAACTGGTCACTTGAACTGAATGGCTTTAATCCAAACCTCAATAATATAAAACATGTAGCCTATAAATAATGGCAGCTTGGACCTAATGTGATCTGTCAGCAGAAATTCAGGAATAAAATGCCGTATGGTTGTAATAAATAGCCAAAATACAAGCAGTACAAATTTAAATAACGAGAACATTTGAATAGATTGATTAGGTTCAGAGAGGGTCCGTGAAATTTTTTTTTAAAGTTAAATGGAGTCCCTGGCTGCAAAAAGTTTGATAACCCCTGGCTTGTGTAAGAAGTATAAAGCATTGAGTAGTTTACCATATCATTCCATGAGGAAATCAAGTATTCATGTATTGTTTAGATGAAGGTCCTGAGTGAGCATGATTAATTTGCATGGTGTCAGTAGTTTACCAGGCTGTTTCCATGAAAATACGTAATGCATGGAATATGATCCAGACTCTCATGCTATCTAAAGTTTTACAGCAGGAGGATAGTCTGGGCACTACTCCAACAGGTTAGCTCTACTGGAAATTCAAGTGTATTTATATTAGTTATAAATAGGACTGCACATTTTTCTGTATATGTTTGTTCATAATGTTCTAACTGTTTAAATTATTCTATTTCTACATAGAGGAAATGTAAGCACTGCATAGACTGAAGAAGGCCAGCGGTGTGACACGTTTAAACTACCGCTGTTAGGGTAGTACAGTGTGTCCAGAAAATTGCCCCAAATCTCTCTCTCTCTGTCTTGCTCTTTCTGTCCCTACAAGCTCAGATGCTCAGATACATGAGTAACAGCAGATTTCTCTGTTCTGCCCTCCAGACCTCTAGTTCTTGGCACCAAACTCACATGTATAAAAAGTTTGATTTATTTTTCTCCCTAGACAAAAGGTGAAGGGTCAGCCTTCCCTGTGCAATAATTGTGCATTCTTTTAATGGCTTTTTTTTTCTTTTGTCTAATATGTGTACTGCAGGCTAAGTGATATCTCCAGATCATCATTATATGTATTTGGTAGATATATACCATGCCATGACCCTAATACAGGATGTGACATGAAACCTCATTTTTGATGCTGAGATTATGCTTGTTATATGCTCATGAATTAATGTATCCCATGAATGTGCCATGTATTTGATAAAGAAGTCTGTCCACAGAATGATTGACCAGTAATCTCTGTTAATTTTGAAACATTACAATTACAAAAATGTCTAGTGTATTCTTAGCTGTATTAAGTAGACCTCTTTGTGGTCTTTAGCTTTGGAACACAGTGGCTATAAAGATGAACCAGCCTTGTTTCCCAAGATTTCTGGATGAGACACAAGAATGTGCTGAGGAAGAGCTTCTTTTACACTCTATAACTAGTGTGTGTGTGTGTGTGTGTGTGTGTGTGTGTGCGCGTGTGCGCGCAGATAAGAATATCTAACAGTTTTGACCTTGATGGGCCCCACGAGAATAAAAAAAAAAAGATTTCCAGTTGGTTACTGAGGTTAAGGGTTAGGAGGCAGGTGTAGGCATCACATTAATAAACTACAGTAATAATTATGTCATGGGAAAGTCCTCACAAAGATAGTAAGACATGTGTTTGTGTTAACATGTGTATGTGTGCGTGGTGACCCTTTCGTTTTAGATCGTTGGCCCACAGCCAGTGAGTTGTTGATGTTACATGTTCCGAGCCACCCTCACTATTTAGAGCATTTAAAGAGGAACGGGGTTTGTCTTTTTTCTGAGTTAATGTGTCGTGTTAAGTGATTTGTTGCACATGTCTGATGAAAGGCTGGTATGTGACCTTATTTGTGTAATGTAATTATAACTATCCCGTTAATAGTTATAATCTGTTATAATAACCCTGGCTGATTAAAACAGTGATGCCCCTAAAACGTAATGGCTGCTTGCTTGCTGGGAATTACACTAATGTTGTGTGTATACATAGACATTTGCACAGCTTAGGAATGGAATATACAAATGGCAGGTATCTGCACACAACATGCACACAACACAAGTGTGTATTGTATATGTATATGTGTATATGTTTATATGTGATGGACTTGATGAGACGGGGTATGTTGTGGCTGCGTACTGATACCGTGACTACACACATGGCTCCAAGATGAATTTGCAGCAGCATGTACACCCCTCCCTTGTGAAATACACACAATTATTCAGGATGTTTTGAAATATTTCACAGAGATGAAAAGCCTATTGGAACCGGGAGCTTCCTCGTTAATATCTTTTGTGCTGTTTTGAGCTGTTTGCTCTACTTTTGTATCTGTGAATAATACTATTCTCTTCCTTTAAATACATTTAAACTTCATTCAAGCTCCGACTGTTTGAAAGTGCTGAAATCTGCAGACCCATTTAGCTCCTCAGCATTTACGGTATTGGATTATTAATCCTCGTCATTAGTTTCCCCTATAAACATGAATAAGACCAAGCTCCTTTCACTGGCGTCACTGGCTACTGTGGGTTATGACCTCACCTCTCAACTTTAACAGGCCTGACACAGGTCAAAAGAATTAGGTCAGAAGCTTGTAATATAAGTAGGCACAGATGTTCATTAACAAGCCCTGAAATGACCTTCACTCAGCACCACCTCATGCAAGTTAATGTGCTTCCTCTAACCCCACAAACCTTGCATTGTTTTGCTTCAAACATTTCTACCTATATTACAATATCTAGTTAATATACAGTGAATATAAAAACTCTACACACCCCTTTTAAAATGGCAGGATTTTGTGATGTAGAAATGAAATTAAGTTGAACCATGTCAGAACATTTTTCACCTTTATTGTGAAATTGCAGCATATAAAAATCACAAACACTCAGAAATGTTTTAGGAAAAAAAAAAAAAAAACTTCCAATCCCCAGCTTGCATAAGTGTGCACATCCTTTTATAATTGGGAATGTGGCAGTGCTCACAATCAACCAATCGCATTCCAAAGTCATGTTAAATACTAATTAATATACACCTACCATCAATTAATGTGACCCAAATAAAGTACAACTGTACCTATAGGATTTTCCTGACATCTTCTTGGTAACATCCAACAGAAAAGCCATGGGCTGCAAAGAGCTTACAAATCAGGTACAGCATCTCGTTGTTGAAAAATATGAATCAGAAGAGGGTTACAAAAAATTTCCAATGCATTGGATATACCATGGAACATTGTAAACACAATAATCAACAAGAGAAAATATGGCACGACAGTGATATTGCTAAGAACAGGACATCCCTCTAAAATTGATGGGAAGACCAGGAGAAAACTTGTGAGGGAGGTTGCCAAGAGGCCTACAGCAACATTTAAAAAATTGCAGCAATTTCTGGCAAGTACTGGTTGCTCCCTATATGTGACAACAATCTCCCGAATTCTTCATATGTCTGGGCTATGGGGTAGGGTGACAAGATGGAAGCCTTTTTTAACAAAAAAAAAAGCCAGCCAATCTCCCTAAACCATGTGGATTAATGTGTTATGGTCCGATGAGACCAAAGTTAAGCTTTTTGGCTGTAATACCAAAAGATATGTTTGGCAAAAAAAAAGCACATCTCCAAAAGAACATCATGAATATGGTGGGAAGCATGGTGGTGGTAGCATCCTGCTTTGGGACTGCTTTTCTTCGGCTGGAACTGGGGCTTTAATCAGGGTGGAGGGAATAATAATTAGCTCCAAATACCAGACAATTTTGGTGAAAAACCTTAATTCTTCTTATGACCCGAAGCAAACGTCCAAATCAACAAAGGAATGGCTTCACCAAAACAAGATCAAAGTTTTGGAATGGCCCAGATCATAGAGTCCAGATCTGAATCCAGTCAAAAAGTCTGTTGGGTGACCTGATGAGGGCTGTGCACAGGAGATGCCTAGCCAATTTGACAGAGTTAGAATGCTTTTGCAAGGAAGAATGGGAAAATATTGCTAAGTCAAGGTGTGCCAAACTGAGTGACTCTTACACAAAAAGACTGAATGCTGTGATAAAATCTAAAGGTGCTTCCACTAAGCATTAATTTAGGGGTGCGCACACTTATGATACCAGGTTATCGTACTTTTTTTTTTGTAATTTTTTTTCCTTAAACTGTTTCTTACTGTTTTTCACTTTAATTTATAGGTTAAAATTCCACAATAAAGGTAGAAAAGTTTCTGACATGATTTATCTTGCTTTTTTTTTTTTACCTTAGTAAAACTTGCCATTTTAACAGGATTGTGTAAACTTTTTATATCCATTGTAACTGTACTATTTTATTGTTTTTTGCCCAAGGTAATTTATGAGGACCCAGCTGAAATTATTTATTAGTCATGTAAACAATGGAAAACATTATGGCAAGCCATATTTTTTGCTTACAGGAAGCCAAACATTTGTTCCACTTGGTTTCATGCTTGCAAATTAATAACAATTTGCACAAATCAAGTCATGTGGAAAGTTACAAAGTGTAGGGTTCGGGGCAAAGTTAGCACTGGTACCTTTTCTTAGAACGTTTTGTATGAAATTTTGTATGAACAAAATCCAACATCGCCCTCACTAATTCTTAAGAACAGGTTCCATTTGTTAGGTCCTTCTTTAATGCCATCTTTCATTGGATGATTGAAACTATAAAGATGAAAGAAGCTATAAACATTATAAATGTCCTAAAGTGCTTTGACATGAATAAGATCTTTGTATTGGTCTAAGTAGACACTGTATCATTCCTCCTTTTAGTGCTGGGGTTGTAACTTTCTTAGTTATGCTCTGATCCTTTCATTTCAGCCCGTTGGCCCACAGCCTGCAGGTTGTTGATGTTACATATCCTCAGTCAAGCTCAGCATTTAGACTGTTCATAGAGGAAGTGATAAATTCAAAATGCTATGCTCTGCATGACACACATTAATGTGTCACATTATTTGAAGTGTGAAACTTTGTATATGGATGTACAAAGTTATATGGTCTCCTTTTATTACTTTTTGTAAGGAAACCAGTATAACGATGTTTGTTTGCTTTAACCAGAGCAAAATATATTAATATATTAATACAGAAATATATTATGTAGTACGTCTTATGTGTAACATTTTGTTTGGTTGCTGTGGTCAAACAAAAGATTTTTTTAAAAATCTGGTTTTAGCCAAAACATGTTTTGTTCTTCTATTTATAACCTACTGTAACATCTCAACTTTAAGAACAGATATAACTTTAAGAATAGATAATAGATAACATGTAAATGTCTTTATTTACTGTCTAACCTTGCCTAGCCATCATCCTGCAAAGATTAAACTGAGTAAGCAGCCAGGTTTTAAAGATGTCTAAAACCTTGCTAAGTGAGCTAAGTGAGGTTTCCTCACACAATCAGTGTCAAGACGTTGATCTTGAAGTTGTCGGATAGCTACGTGCAAAATGGACATGAGTCTAAACAATTCGGTTTGTATTCAGATACTGAATGTCCGCACTGCTCCTTTGCTGAAATCAGAGTGAAATCTTTAAACATGGTTTTGCATGCTTTGGCCATTGTGTTTTTTTTTTTCCGTACTTTGCCGCCAATTACATGCATACACATCTCACAAAGTGTTTAGATAGACCAACTGAAGAATGCGCAGAGGAGCACGATCTTTGAAACATTCAGCAAACACTATAATAAGACAATAATAGCTTGTATTTCAGATTCCCAAATTGTGCAAAGATCAAATATTCAAGAACCACTCATATAAGACATTTAAATGATAAAGGGGGTGAGCACATTATTTGCATTATTTAACTGTGTTTAAATGTGAAATCTTTAAATGTGATTTTCACCTTTTTCACTTTTGAGGGTAAGCAGACTTCTTATGGTTGAGATTCATCCAAAAGATAACAATTCAGTTTAGGATAGTCTATAGTTTTCAGGATTATATAGTAGAAAATGTGAAAAAATAGAGTTCTCCCAGTCCGCCCCACATGTAGCATATGTTGTATTCAACCTGAAATCCCATCCTGCCCTTTCATTCAAGCATTGCAGTAGATAAATAATGAGCGAAGGGTGGATGTGGGTTGAGACTACAGCATTCCTAAGGTTTCCATTCCCAAATTCTACCGCTTATTGTGAGGTTACTGCATCACAATACAGTGTGTGTACACACATGCTCACGCCATTTCCTCCTGTGGTTTCACACTAGTGTGTCTACAAACTGAGGGTTGTATTGAAGCGTGCCTGTTCTCTCTCCAAATATCCTGTGGTTTGTAATCTGCTGTTTACTTGTTTAAATAACCAACGGATGTGTATTAAAGGATGTACGCGATTACCTTTTGACAAAGGAGAGATAAGTTTACATCTTCTGTGAATCAGATTAGAGGATTGACTGCAAAGCTGTACATTAGAGTTTACTCGTGTTGCTCTGAAGTTTAGCATGAGATAGGACTGATTTTGGGTTGAACAGCTGTACAGGTCCAATGTAAGATTATAGGGATTAGGAGATGTGTAACTAAGACTTACTGAAAGTTTACTTTATTGTGGAAAAAAATGGTTTTGCATGCTTTGGCCATTGTGTTTTTTTTTTTCCCGTACTTTGTCGCCAAGTACATGCATACATATCTCACAAAGTGTTTAGATAGACCAACTGAAGAATGCGCAGAGGAGCACGATCTTTGAAACATTCAGCAAACACTATAATAAGACAC